>NC_064817.1:119881527-119933171 GCF_023721935.1 Panthera uncia | reverse complement strand
CCCCCATGGGTTTCTGTTATGTTTCTCAGGATCCACATAAGAGTGAAACCATATGGTATCTGTCTTTCTCTGTATGGCTTATTTCACTTAGCATCACACTCTCCAGTTCCATCCATGTTGCTACAAAAGGCCATATTTCATTTTTTCTCATTGCCACGTAGTATTCCATTGTGTATATAAACCACAATTTCTTTATCCATTCATCAGTTGATGGACATTTAGGCTCTTTCCATAATTTGGCTATTGTTGAGAGTGCCGCTATAAACATTGGGGTACAGGTGCCCCTATGCATCAGTACTCCTGTATCCCTTGGATAAATTCCTAGCAGTGCTATTGCTGGGTCATAGGGTAGGTCTATTTTTAATTTTCTGAGGAACCTCCACACTGCTTTCAATAATGGCTGTGCTTTGAAGCTAAGTGGAATTATATGGCCTCAAATGAAACTCTTGTGACACACTGAGGCAAAGAAATGTGAGAATTGGCTTTGTAGTATCTGAGTAGCAGCTTGGGATGCCTGTTCAGGTAAAGTTGTGGCAGATAGTGCCTTATAGCATCCAATAGGGGAGTTGGTGGGCAGAGTATCAGTATCTGGTAGTTTCTAGACACTGAGGTAAAGAATATTTAGGAATCCTAACTGAAGAATATGCTGTAACAGTGCCTTGTACATAGTAGGTGCTCAAAAGTTTGTGATAAAATGAATTTATATTTGGACAGGATTTAGCAGCAGACTCATCCTGGTAACAAGTCTTTAGCCAGGCATCTTATGTATATTATTTAATCTTTAGAATTCTTATGAGGATTGTTATCCCCATTTTACATGAAGAAGGAAGTCTTTAAAGCCTAACACAACTAGTATTTGGTAGTACTAGTAGTCCCTTGATCTGGTGGGTTCCAAAGCCTATTCTATACCCTATCCTTTATACTATCTTACCTCATTTATGGATGTGACTTGCAAAATAACATTCATTAATTAACTATTTATTAAGTATGCATTATTTATCAGGCATTCTTCTATGCATTGGGCATATATCTGTGAATAAAACAAGCAAAATGTCTTGTCCTCATTGATCTTATATTCTACTGGAATAACAGACAATAATAAAAATATGAAATATATATTAGAAGTACAAATGAGGAAAAATAGAGCAGGCAACTGCATAGGAAGTATCTGGGATGTAAGGAAGGATTGAAATTTTAGACAGGGTGGTCAGGGAAGACCTCAATGAGAAAGGTTATAGTTGAACAAAAACAGGAAGTGAGAGAAGGAGCAAAGTATCTTGAAATTAGATGGAAGAATATTCCCAGTAGAGGCAATAGCAGTTGCAAAGGCCCTAGAGCTGGAGCATGGCTGGAATATCCAATTGGCAGCAAGGGGGCCATGGTGGCTGAAGTGGAGTGAGAGAAAAGGGTAGTAGAGGATAAGGTTAGCCAGCTATTTGGAGATTAGATCATGTAGGTCTTTGTAGATCATAACATGGCTTTTGATCTGGGAAGAAATTGGAGGATTTTGAACAGAAGAGAGATGTGATCTGACCTAACACTATTAAAGTTCAGTCTGTTATATGTATACAGAAAAGACTGTAAGAGGAGCAAGGACAGAGTCAACAAGCCCAGTTAAGAGGCTTTTACAATGATATAATGAGCCAGAGTCATAGCAGCAGAGGTGACAACCAGTGGTTTTATTCTGGATATGTTTCTTTTTAAGTAGAATGCCAATGAGATTTTCTGATGGATTGGATGTGGAGTATGACACAAGAGGAGTCAAGATGACATCAGAGTTTTTACTCTGGGCAAATGGAAGGGTAGAATTACCATTACCTGAAATGGCAAAGACTACAGGGGGACTTTGTGTGTGGAGGCAAATGAATATCTGAACCTCAGATTTTAACATGTTAGGCTTAAGATACTTCTCAGTAATCTTAGTACAGATGTGGATTGCAGAGATATCTGATATAGAGATATTAATTTATAAGTCATCACCTTATAGATAGTATTTCCCTCTGATTTGTTACTTGTACTCTTCTTTAGCTCTTGAGCAGACTCAATTGGTTCAGTAACCGTTTGCTATTTTGGCTGTACAATCACGTATTATGGTGCCTTAAGCATGTGTCAAAATTGTGTGTTCATGTACCACAGACAACCCATTCTAACACCAAGATTATCTTAGCCTTGATAAGGGTTGTCCCTCCTATTTCATAGTCAGTCTGCTCCTATAACAGGCATCTGCTATTAAGCCCATGGTTATCTGGATATGCTCATTGGTTGTAAGTTCATAGGTCATTGGTGTTTATCCATGTGCTGTACTTATATAAGCATACATCAGGGTTGTGTACTTTTGCAATGTGGCCTGGCTTCTTTACACTAACTTTAAAACTAGTATTAGGTTTACACTCTGTTCATGCAGCATAGTGGTTTAAATAGCCATGTTATTATGTGATGTTTCCTTGCTATAATTTTCACTTTATTCACTATGGTTGTGTGTGCTATATTTCTTTGTTCATATGCTATAAATAGCTATTTATTCACTATTGATCATGATAAGTAAGAATATCAGTTCTTCATTGTGGCCACTTGCATCTGTGTCTTAGCCCTTTAGTGAAAAAAAAATTGAGCATGTCTGTTTACTTTTGCACCATAGCCTTCTGTTCTGCACCATGCAGTCCACTTGGCTAGCATGGCCATCTACTCCTAAGTCATGTCACTTAATTCCTGATCATGGTTGCTATGATACACACATTGTGTATGCACACATCATGGTTAAGAACTGTTATACAAAATACCTCTTCACACACATCATGGTTGTCTAAGTATACTTTAGTTGTCTCCAGCTAAAGGCTCTAGCTGAAGGATCTTTAAGTGTTACAGTTTTTAGTTTATGCACTATGGTCACTTGAAAATTCACCAAGCTTGTCATAAGAATTTTAAGGGTCTGATGTCCTACAGTCCTTGTTTGTGTTTGTTTGATGGTCATCTGAGCATGTGTCATGGATGTATGTTCATTTAATGTTAATATCTGCTAATGTGCCACATTTTTCTATATACATACAAGGGCTGGGGCTGGTTTTGTACATATTTGATAACTTTCTAAGGCTACCTGTTCCAGTAGCGTTTTTTTAATTAAAATTAATTGTGGTAAAAAAACACATAAAAAATCTTAACCATTTTTATTTTTTATTTTTATTTAATTTTTTAATGTTTATTTTTGAGAGACAGAGAGAGAGAGAGCCTGAGTGAGGAAGGGCAGAGAGAGAAAGAGAGGGAGACACAGAATTAGAAGCAGTCTCCAGGCTCTGAGCTGTCAGCACAGAGCCCGACACTGGACTCAAACTCATGAACCATGAGATCATTACCTGAGCTGAAGTCGGACACTTAACCAACTGAGCCACCCAGGTGCCGCAAATCTTAACCACTTTTAAATGTACAGTTTATTAGTGTTAACTATATTCACATTGTTGTGAAATAGTCCAGTGGCATGCTTTTGATCATGTATAATGTCTTAAGGAATTGTTTATGAAGGCCCTGTTCTCTTGTTCAGTGATTATTAGGCTCATGTGCTATGGTTTTCTGACACATACTATGGTCAAGTGGTTTTATGCACAAATGTATTCACATGAATTATAATAATGATGTTTATTAACAAAACGTTATGGTAGTTGGAGGACACATATTATGTCTAATCTCTTCTATAGGTGATGGCTATCTTCTCATAGTTATGTGAACATGTACCTTAGTCTGAGTTGATATAAAATTGTCTTTTATGCATCATATGATATATCATAGTTTTATGCTTCTAAATCATGGACATTTGCTTCTGCATCACTGGCATCTATTCTTAGTGTGAGAACTAAAAATAAATGCTTGTCTACCATAATCATAACCCATAGTATATAGTAGGATAGTGTAGTTGAAACACACACACTGAGTCTCCTTGCTCATGCAGCATGGTTGTCTTGTCATATACTCAGGATTATTGCTCATGTACTTATGTTTTCTGAGCATCCATCATAGTTCTGTCACATATTCCATGGATTATTTTTGCAATTTGGCCTTCATATACGATACCAAGTCTCTTTGTTCCTGTACAGCAATTGTTAATTTTGCATCATGATTATTTGAGCATTAACATTTATCATGTAATCATACAACATTAGATTATGCTAAAGAACTATAGATGTTCAAGCATATATCATACTGTTCATACTATAGATGTTTCTCAGGCCCCAGAATCATCTGTTCATGCACCATAATTTCTTACTTATATGCTATGGTTTTCTGAATTGTATGGTTTCTGTTCATTTCTGTAAAATGACCATCAACTCTTGTACAGTTAATAAATCATGAATGTCACAGCCCATATACTAAATTGAACATAAAAAATTGCTGTTTTTGTAAAGCAAACATCGTCAAATATTGGCAATTTTTTATGACACAATCTAATGTTATGACTATTTCTATCTGTAATGTGGACATTTCTTCATGTCAGAAGTTCATCTTTTCCATATCATAGTTTTCTATGCCTGTACCAGATTCTGTTGAGGGAGACCCATAGTTGGTGTATTAAATTAAGAATATGCAGGGGTGCCTGGGTGTTCAGTTGGTTAAGTATCATGACTCAGGTCATGATCTCGTGAGTCATGAGTTCGAGCCCCACGTCGGGCTATGTGCTGACAGCTCGGAGTCTGGAGACTGCTTCGGATACTGTGTCTCCATCCCTTGCTGCCCCTCCCCCACTCATGTTCTGTCTCTCTCTGTCTCTGTCTCAAGGTAAATAAACACAAAAAATTTTTTAAAAATAAAAAAATAAAAAGAATATGTGGATTATGACCTGATAAACGAAGAGGCATGAACCACCCACACAAGGTCAACAGGTAGCTCCCTCAGCATACAAGCTTCTATTTTGCAAAAGTGAAAACCCTGGGGTTGTTTTGATTTGCAGGTGCAGTTTTAATACATTCACACAAAAGAAATAAAGTCACAAGATTCATTTACTTATAAATCCCAGAACAGGGAAGTAGAATGAGCTGGGGGAATGTCAGTCCTCCATCCTAGGTCACAAGCTAGCAGGAGATAAAAAGCAAGGTCACAAGTACTTGTTACTTATGAGGTGGTTGGGATGGAGATCACTAACTTTTTGTGGGCTCAATTCTAAGTGGTTATTTGAAAAGATGCTGTGGGAAAAGCAAAGCAAGAACTTCTGGTAGAAATCCTAAGCTTGGGTCCTTATCTAAATATCCAGACTTGGGGTGCCTAGATGGCTCAGTCAGTTAAGCGTCTGACTCTTGATTTTGGATCAGGTCATGATCTCATGGTTTGTGAGATTGATCCTGTGTCAGGCTCCAGGCTGACAGCATGGAGCGTACTTGGGATTTTCTCTCTCTGTCCATCCCCCTGCCCCCACTCTCAAAATAAATGAATAAATTTAAATGTCCAGATTCTGGGTATGAGCAGGGTTGCCGTAGTATAAAATGCCTAGGCAGCAACTCAAAATAGATGTTTTCTCATCACAAAGATTCAAGAAGACAATTGAGTATAGAACCTAATGTCTGTTTTTTGGAGGGTGGGATAAATTTAAAAAGACTTGTTCTTTATCTTCTTATCAACCACAATAGCTCTCCACTAAGTATCTGTTTTACATATTAGTCCCTTGCATAAACTTTCCTTGGAAAAATAGTTTTATATCCTTCTATTCTCACTGGAAGTGAAACCACTGATAGGACTTAAAAAGAGTATGGTATTGGATCAGAATTAGGTATCATTCAAGTGGTCGGTGTCTTAGACTCAAGCCATAAGGTTCATAGATGGCAAGAAAGTGCCACTTTATACTGTTTTCAAACCCCATGTCTTAGGTAAACACCCACCAGTCCAGAGTTCATAAAATAGCCTTGCACATAGGCAACTCTAAATAACATAATTCTATCATCACTATAATTTTCTTACCATTTTAAGGGTCTTCTGTACCAAGAGGACATGCTTGGATTTCTTCTTTATGTTGTGGCTTCTATATGGGGCTGACTTTGCTCTCAAATATCTCTTTACGGGGAAACATTACATTTCTATTCAAGAGCCATGGTGTTTCATCATTCAGCATTTTTTCAACCTGATTCAGAGGAAACAGTTCATCTACTCCAAGCCCTTTGATACTTTGGAAAGTTGCTTAATTTTATCAAATGAGAATCACTCTCAAAAATGCTATAAAGAGAGTTCAGGTCTTAAAATTCTAATATCACCTACAATGTTACGCAGTTAACTATGGCAAAGGCATTGGAGGAAAATGAAGACATGGAGGATTATTTTAAACTCTTGAATTATGAAAAAGTAACTGCAGCTGAGAGAAGACAGGGAAAGAGATGGAACTAACCTATGACTCCAAATTACTGATTTAGAGCTCTTTACTTTTTCTTGAATGGACTTTGGAATATTCAAGAAAGCAGTATGTTGGGAATAAATTTTGGTGGCATTGATGAACTGGGGAAAGGGAATTGTCTCAGTAATCATTTAGTAACTGGATACTAGGGAAGTTAAATGGCTCTAATAGAGTTGAATAAAATATTTTTTCCCATTTTTCTTTTTTGTCTTCTACTCCTTCTCGTTCCTCTTTTCCCTGAAAATGAATCTCACAGGTCTCTCCAAGTTGGTGCCTAAGAAGATGATAGTTACACAAATGAGTCACTTCTACACAAGCAGCCTTGGGCTTCTTTTCCTGATTAATACTTTTCCTGGAACAACTGGCCAAGGGGAATCAAGACGACAAGAACCTGGGGACTTTGTGAAGCAGGATATTGGCGGGTAAGAATGTTTAACTCCTAGAACAAAAGAAAACTGTGATAAATTCTTGCCTTAGACCAAAACTTTTGATTTTTTTCTTAGATGAATTTAGGTACTCCTGTTCCTGATGCTAAGACATTACATTGTATTTTTAAAAACATCTTCAGCTCAGACTCTCAAGGTAGAAATAGATCTCAAAGGTCTTTTTGAGCAACTCTCTAGCCCATGTTTAAATTCCCTCTGTAACATCTTAAGAGCAGTTCTCTACAACCATTTGCATTCAGTTGTCTCTTTTCTCTGTTAGATCTTGTCCCTTTTTATTGGCTCTGTCCCATTGGCTAATGTCCCATTAGCATTTAAATGTGATCAAGAACCTCCCATGTTAAGTTTTAAAATCCTCCCTCCAAATAGTGCCTTAAATCCTTTCTCCTCTTTCCAGTTGTACTTCTTGAAGAAGCAGTTTTATTTACCCTTTACATACTCACCTCTCATCCATTCTTCCACTGCTGCACTCTGACTTCCAACCCCATGACTCTAATGCAATATCTGCAACCAAGGTGGCCAATGTTGGCTCTGTTACTAAAATGAACATTTGTCTGTTCTTATATTATTCAACATTTTAACTTTTTTTAGTATCATGTAGCAACATTCAAACTTGTTGATTCTTCCCTCCCTCTTTAACTCCCTTTTCTTGTGAAATAACACACACACACACACACGCATGCATAAAATATAAATAAGTGGTTTAAGAATAATTCCTTCTTTTACTTCAGAGACACCACAATTTCCGTTTCTTAGATTAAGTTCTCTAGAATCAGGGCCTGAGACAAGGATTCAAAAGCATATAATTTATAGAGAGTGTGCTCAGAGAAACTTGTAAGGAAGCAAGGAAAGCAAGGTCGGGAAGGGGAAAAAGTAAAGGAAAGATGTGATTTCATTTGAAGTATAGCCTCCATTTGACCCATGGGGATGAATGGCACTACAGATTTGGCCTACATTCAGGCAAGGGGCCTGGACTTCTGTAGACACTTCTTAATCAGCCATTGCCCGTGGGCTGCCTGGAGAAAGGCATAACCTCCCCAGTATTTTCAGGTGAGGTGATTTCCTTCAGCCAATGTTAATACTTGAAGTAGCAGAGGGACAGTTTCACTGGTCCAGTAAAAGAGGGCTGGACATAGTACCAACAGTACATAATACACCTATTTTTTTTCATACTTTTATGGCTATGCTTTCTATAGTATTTTCCACAATATTACACAGCTGTATTAAAAGCTTTTGTGATATAAAGATCTTTTGTAGTCTTTTTGGTAATCTTCTTTTCCTTTGTTCATCACTAATGTGTTGATGTTTTTCTTTATTTTGTTTTGGGTGTTCTTACCATACAGACTCTGAGTGATTTAATCTATCTCCATGACATAACCTTCTACATATGCCTATGACTCTTACCTTAATTATCATTCCTAATTTCTCTTGAATGTCAGACCTCTATATTTATTTATTGGACATGTCCACTTGGCTGTTCCATAAACTCCTTGAACTAAATATGTCCAAAGTAGTCCCATCATCTCCATCTCTCTCCCCTACTCTTAACAATAACAAAACAACAAACAAACAAACAAACAAACATGATATGCTCCTCTTCCAGTTTCCTTATTTTAGTCAATAACACTACTATGCACCCCATTGCTCAAGCCAGAAACTTGGAATCATCTTTGCCACTTTTCTACCCTTCACTTTCTAGATTGAATTATTCATCAAGATATGTAATTTCTACCTCCCACATCTTTGGATTCATCTACTTTCCTCTAACTTTTCTGCTGCCACCCAAGTTTAGCCCAATATTGTCTTCCATTTGGACTACTGTAAGAGTCTGTAGTTGGTCTGGGGCACCTGGGTGGCTCAGTCAGTTAAGCGTCCGACTTTGGCTCAGGTCATGATCTCACTATTCGTGAGTTCAAGCCCCGTATCCGGCTCTGTGCTGACAGCTCAGAGCCTGGAGCCTGCTTCAGATTCTGTATCTCCTCTTCTCTCTGCCCCTCCCCTGCTCATGCTCTGTCTCTCTCTGTCTCTCAATAATAAGTAAACATTTAAAAAAAATTAAAAAGAGTCTCTAGTTGGTCCTACTTCCTAACGTCTTGCTCCCACCCAAACTAACCTCTACTCTGTAGCCAATATTTTTTCTACAATGCATGTTGAGTCATAGCTACTCTGTTTAAAGTAATTTAATTGCTTCCTATTGTCCCTAGACTAATGTCCAAATTCCTTTACATGATTTTATAAGGCCCATTGTAACCCAGCCTCCTCCCATCTTGGCAGTCTTATTTCTTAGTCACCAAACTGTGTTCCTCAGCTGTATTAAACTTCTTTTGATTTTAAAACTCCATTTCATTCAGAGAATATTATTATTAGAAATGATCCTCTTAGCCTTGAAATATTTAAGTATTACACAAGATCTCTTATTATTTGGTGGTATCTTTTGTGTTGTTGTTTTATACTTGGCTACTGTCCCATATTCTTGGAAGTATGTTCCTAATTATTTTTGCAGAGTTGATTATCTTAATACACTGAGTCTTTCCATCTATTAGCATTTTCAACAGTAATTCCTGGGGCTGAGGGCTACAGAACTAGACAAATATGTCCTTAGAAACTTGGCCAATGAAGCTCTTTTTGTTTTTCACTCCAGACTGGAAATATAGACTAATTCTGTTTTATTAACTCCTCATGAATCTGATTTCATTGGGCCATGAGAGATGGAAGTTCTAAATACATGAACTTTATTTTTTTTCAAGTGTTAAAGTCTTTTAAATTTTAACTCTGAGAATAAAGTTCTTAAAAGTTCTTTTAAAAATGTATTGCATTGTTTCTTATAATCTTAAATACAAATTTTGAAAGAAAATAGTCTCTTGGTGACTTTATGATCATCATAAAGAGCATTCATTATGTTAATTCTATGTTTCTATTTTTCTTTTTGTGTCTCGATGCTCAGTGTGAATTGCAGCCTCTCCTGTTTACACTGTTGTTTTTTTTTTTTTTACATCCTATTGATTCTTAGAAAACCAGATAGCCAAAACTTTTAGTAATTATATTGCAGAGGAGGCCAAGAAATCTTCCTTGAAAAAGCTAAGAGAAATGATTGGATTTAATACAAGGGCATTAAAATATTTTTTGTGGGGGTTTCTTTCTTCCAAGTCCAGGACAACTGATGTTTTGGAGGGATGAAACTAGTAAAACCTTGGCTCTAAATATTAAGGTCGGCACTGCATTTGTATTTGCTATAAATTAAGAAACCAATACAACTTTAAAATATGCGGTATACAGTGGTAGTTCTGATACTTACCAAAGCTGCTTCTTTTTGTCTGCTGGTTTTCAAAACTTCTTAATGATGTTTTTTGTGTGTTGAAAAAAAATCCATTTGCTGTATTATTTTATCCACTTCTTTTTTACTTCAAGTTTTTATTTAAATTCCAGTTAGTTAACATATAGTGTAATATTAATTTCAAGAGTAGAATTTACTGATTTATCACTTACATACAACACCCAGTACTCAACACAGAAAGTGCCCTCCTTAATACCCATCACATATTTAACCAGTCTCCCTGCCCTCCTCCCCTCCAGGAACCCTCAGTTTGTTCTCTATAGTTAACAGTCTTTTTTATGGTTTGCCTCTCTGTTTTGTTCCTCTATGTTTATCAGTTTTGTTTCTTAAATTCCACCACCTATGAGTGAAATCATATAGTATTTGTCTTTCTCTGACTTATTTTCCTTAGCATAATACACTCTAGCTCTATCTACATCCTTGCAAATGACAAGATTTCATTCTTTTTTATGGCTGAGTATATACATACATATATATATACATATATACATATATATATATATGTATGTATATATGTATATATACACACACACTCCCAACATACTCTCTCTCTCTCTCTCCCTCTCTCTCTCTCTCTCACACACACACACACACACAAATAAATAAAACATTAAAAAATAAACATTAATTTTTTTTAATAAAAGAAGAACTAGCTCTTAGTTTCATTGATCTTTTCTATTGTTTTTCTGGTCTCTACTTTGTTTTTACTCTGATCTTTGTTATTTCCTTTCTTCTGCCAACTTTGGGCATAGTATGTTATATTTTTAATTCCTTGAATTTGTTTATTTGAGATCTTTCTTATTTCTTAATCTATCCCTTTATCACTATAAATTTTTCTCTTAGAACTGCTTTTGCAGCATCTCCTATATTTTGATATGTAGTGCTTCCATTTTTGTTTGGTTCAATATATATTTATTTCATGTTTGATTTCTTCTATGTTGTTCAGAAACATATTTTATCTCCACATATTTGCAAATTTTTCAGGTTTCTTCCTGTTATTGATTTCTAGTTTCATGCTGTTGTGGTAGAAAGATAGTTGATATAATTTAAATATTCTTAAATTTTAAGACATTTTCTGACCTGTGATCTATCCTGGAGAATATTTTATGTAAACTTAGAAGAATATGTATTCTGCTGCTGCTGGATGGAGTATTCTGTACCTATTTTAGGTACATTTGGTTGAAGGTGTCATTCAAATCCATTTTTTCCTTATAAACATTGGGGTACGAGTGCCCCTATGCATCAGCACTCCTGTATCCCTTGGGTAAATTCCTAGCAGTGCTATTGCTGGGTCATAGGGTAGATCTATTTTTAATTTTTTGAGGAACCTCCATACTGTTTTTCAGAACGGCTGCCCCAGTTTGCAATGTTTATAGCAGCACTTTCAACAATAGCCAAATTATGGAAAGAGCCTAAATGTCCATCAAGTGATGAATGGATAAGGAAGTTGTGGTTTATATATACAATGGAATACTACTTGGCAATGAGAAAGAATGAAATATGGCCTTTTTTTAGCAATGTGTATGGAACTGGAGAGTGTTATGCTAAGTGAAATAAGTCATACAGAGAAAGACAGATACCATATGTTTTCACTCTTATGTAGATCCTGAGAAACTTAACAGAAGACCATGGGGGAGGGGAAGGGAAAAAAAGTTAGAGAGGGAAGGAGGCAAACCATAAGACACTCTTAAAGACGGAGAATAAACTGAGGGTTTATGGGGGGTGGGAGGGAGGGGAAAGTGTGTGATGGGCATTGAGGAGGGCACCTGTTAGAATGAGCACTGGGTATTGAAACCAGTATGACAATAAATTTCATATTAAAAAAACAAATCCATTATTTCCTTACTAATTTTCATCTGAATGATGTAGCCATTGTTGAAAGTGAGGTATTGTAGTGCCCTATTATTGTTTTTCTATATATTTTTTCCTTCAGATCTGTTAATAATTTTTTAATATATTTAGGTGCTACAATATTGAGTGAATAGGTGTTTATAATTACTATATACTCCTGATCAATTGACCTTTTTATCATTTTATAAGGACCTTCTTTGTCTATTGTGACAGTTTTAGACTTAAAGTATATTTTTATTTATCTAAGTGTAACTTAGATATAGCTACCCTCTTTCTGTTTCTATTGGCTTGTAATATGTTTTTCCATCCCTTCACTTTCAGCCTGTGAGTACTCTTAATGCCTAAATGAGTCTCTTGTAAGCAGCATATAGATGAGTATTGTTTTTTTTTATCCAGTCTTTTTGTGTCCAACTTAATCAATTTCCATTTAAAGTAATTATTGATAGATAAGAGCTTACTATAATCACTTTGTGAATTGCTTTCTGATTGTTTTGTTGTTCCTGTTTCTTTCTTCCCATCTTGCTATCTTTTGTTGTGAGTTGATAAATTTTTGTAGTGGTTTGCTTTGATTCTTTTCTCTTTATCATTTCTGTGTCTATTATAGGTTTTTGCTCTGTTACCATAAAGCTTTCATGACATATCTTATAGTTATAATAATCTATTTCAAGCAGATAACAGCTTAACTTCAGTTGCATAAGAAACTTTTATATATTTACTTGCCCCCCTGACAGTTTATGTTGATATTCCCATTTGAATATTTTTATATTTTGTATCTATTAATGTAATATTGTAGCTATAGCTATTTTTGAATACTTTTATCTCTTAACCTATATTCTAGATTTCAAAGTGACTTATACCCCAATCAGTATTTTGAATTTGACTATATTTGTACCTTTTCCAGTGAGTTTTATACTTTTGTATGTTTTCATATTAGTAATGAGCACATTTTTATTTCATCTTGAAGAACTTCCTTTAGCATTTCTTGTAGGGCAGGTCTAGTGGTTATGAATTCCCTCAGCTTTTGTTTGTATGGGAAACTTTATCTCTCCTTTATATCTAAATGACAGCTTTGCTGGGTAAAGTACTCTTGGTTGACAGGTTTTTTTTCTTTGAATATTTTGAAGATATCATTCCACTTTCTTATGACTAATAAGGTTTCTGCTGAGAAATCTGCTTATATAGTCTTATCAGAGTTTACTTGTATGTGATTTTTTTTTTATTTTGCCGCTTTCAAGATTCTCTCTTTGTCTTAATTTTTGAGAGTTTGATTATAATGTGTCTCAGTGAAGATCTCTTTAAGTTGAATTCTCTTTGAAGATCTTTGAGTTTCCTGTACCTGCATAACCATATCTCTCCCCAGATTTGAGAAGTTTTCAGCCATTATTTCTTTAAATAAAGTTTCTGTCCCCTTCTTCCTCTCTTCCTCCATAATGAAATATTGTTTCTTTTGATTATGTCCCACAGTTCTTGTGGGCTTTCTTCACTCTTTTTCATTCTAATTTATTTATTCTCCTCTGACTGAATAATTTGAAAAGATCTGTTCTCAAGCTCAAAGATTCCTTTGCCTGATCAAACCTACTGTTGAAACTATCTATTGCATTTTCAATTTCATTAATTGTATTATTCATCTCCAGAATTTGTTTGGTTCTTTTGATGATTTCTAGTTCTTTGTTGAATTTCTCACTTTGTTCATGTATTGTTTTCCTGAATTCATTAATTTGTCTATCTGTGCTCTCCTGAATTTCACTGAATGTCCTTAAAAATCATTATTTTGAATTCTTTTTCAGTTAACTCACAGATCTCCATTTCTTTGGGTTCAGTTACTGTAGTATTATTTTATTCCTTTGGTGGTGTCATATTTCATTGCTTTGTCATGTCTTTGATGGATTTGCATTGATGTCTGCCCATTTGAGCATGCTGTTACCTCTTACAGTCTTTTAAAAGTGGCTCCAGTAGTAAAAGACTTTCACTTAGAGGTGGCTCTAAGGGTGTCAGCTGGGTGTGATCCAGCATCTTTGGTTCCTGAGAAAGCACAGTGGTAAAGTCTCTGTCCTATTCCTTTGGCTGAGGTTGCCATTGGCCAGACTTTAGGGATTTTCTGTGGTTAAGGCTTCAGAGGCCCTGCAGGTAGTAGTACCAGGTAGGGCTATCTATATATTCAGAGGCTAAGGCTGCTAGGGTCTTCCTGTTCTCCCCTTTCCATTTTGTTGCCCATGGGAGGACGTTCTAGCCAAGAAGATCCTTTCCAGTGCCTGGATGGATGTCCTGACACTCCTAGCCAAGAAGATCCTTCCCAGTGCCTGGATGGATGTCCTGACACTCAGAGCCCTTGGAGAATTATTGGAACCAATGTTGTAGAATCAGGTTCATGTGAAACTACCACAGAATCTTTGTCTTGGGGCATAGGCACATTTGCTGTAGCTATGGTACTGGTGTCTAGGGTGTGGGCCTATGTAGATCTATCATGGAACCAGTACCTAGGTCTCAAGGGCTCACTGCTATAATTCCAGCTGGTGGGAGAGAATGCAGCACTGGCATTCAAGCCCCGAGATGACAAGGTGCAGTTGTGGCTTGGGTCCAGGGATAAGATGCTGTGGTAGCACAGCCTGGAGATGGTGAGTCAAAGTTTCAACTATGTCCTCCAAGGGCAGTCACAGGACGGCAGCAACACAACTCATGGTAGTCTATGAAAGGCATATGTTGGGATTTAGGGAGCTGGGCACAGCAGTGGCAGCACAGCCCTGGCAATTCCAGTTCAGAGCCATGTGACCTAGGATCCAAGGGATGAAGCTCAGGGCAATGAGCTTGGCTCCAGCTATGATGGGTCAGAGACCCAACTTGAAACCTTAGAGGTAGGATTCAGGTCAGCAGTAGCACCCTGGCAATGATGGTTCAGAGTATTCACCTGGGGACTTTCAGGTGGAGCTCAGTGTAGAAGCAGCCTGGTCCCAGCAATGGGTCAGAGCTACAACCTACCATTGGGCTGGGGAAAATGGGGCTCAGGATAGTAGCAGCATACCTGGCAATGATGGGGCATGGCCTGGAACCCAGGGGGCAGAGTTCAGGGAAGTGACAGCCCATCTCAGCAATGACAGTTTAGAGTCTTGACCTGAGATAGGGGTTGGCCAGGACAGTAATAGCACTCTTTGCAATAACAACCCAGAGCCAGGACATGGAACCTGGTGAGTGGGGATAAGGAAGTCAGCAGCAGCGCCCAAATAATGGCTGTCAAAGCACAACTTGTGACCTGGGCGGGGGGGGGGGACTCAGAGTATTGGAGGCTGTCCTGGTAATGGTGAGACAAATGGTGACCTGGGGACAGGGGTTGGTAAGAGCAGTGACAGCTCCAGTTTCATGTATGATCAGGTACTCTGATGCCAGATCTCTGAGAATAGGGCACAGCAGCAACTGGGCCCCCTGAAGGTAAGTCTTACCTCGGAAACAACTCCAGCCTGGGGGAGTAGATGAAGACAGGGGCATTCCATGCTCTGTAAGCTGAGATCAGCATCAGTGAAGACTGTGGGAGATGTCTATAGCAAAAGCTGCAAATATTCACAATGGTGAGGCTTCCTAGAGTTCTCCTGCTCTCCTCCCTGTGTGGTGAACTCCTTATGAGGGCATTCTTCCAGGCGTTGAGCAGATCCTGACTAGGGGATGGGATGATACAGGTAACATTCTTCCTGTACTTTTCTGTGTGGCCATCCTCAATTTTTGAGCTCCTTGGATTTTTGCTGGTTATTTTTTATCTAGAGTTTTCCCTGCACTATTTTCTTCAGTTTATAGTTGTTTATGGTTCTTGTTAGTTTTCTTCTTTTGTTGGGGTGAGTTGAGTTTTGGGATTTCATAGCCCTCCATCTTGCTGATGTCATTTTCTGCACAGTAATTTTAATTTTTTTAAGTTTATTTATTTATTTTTGAGAGAGAGATGGTGAGAGAGAGGGGCATAGAGAGAGGGAGCGAGAGAGAGAGAAAATCTAAAGCAAGCTCTGCCCTGGCTGAAAATCATGAACTATGAGATCATGACCTGAGCCAAGATCAAGAGTCAGGTTTTTAAATGACTGAACTACCCAGGTGCCCCAAATTTGTTTTATTTTTAAATATGTTTTCCCTGGGATTGTGATGCCTCCTGCTTTGGTCTTCTTCTTCAAAATTACTTTGGCTATTCGGGGCCTTTTGTGGTTCCATATGAATTTTAGGATTGCTTGTTCTAGTTTCGAGAAGAATGCTGGTGCAATTTTGATTGGGATTGCATTGAATGTGTAGATAGCTTTGGGTAGTATTGACATTTTGACAATATTTCTTCTTCCAATCCATGAGCAGGGAATGTCTTTCCATTTCTTTATATCTTCTTCAATTACCTGCATAAGCTTTCTATAGTTTTCAGCATACAGATCTTTTACATCTTTGGTTAGATTTATTCCTAGGTATTTTATGCTTCTTGGTGCAATTGTGAATGGGATCAGTTTCTTCATTTGTCTTTCTGTTGCTTCATTGTTAGTGTATAAGAATGCAACTGATTTCTGCACATTGATTTTGTATCCTGTAACTTTGCTGAATTCATGTATCAGTTCTAGCAGACTTTTGGTGGAGTCTATCGGATTTTCCATGTATAATATGTCATCTGCAAAAAGCGAAAGCTTGACTTCGTCTTTGCCAATTTTGATGCCTTTGATTTCCTTTTGTTGTCTGATTGCTGATGCTAGAACTTCCAGCACTATATTAAACAACAGCGGTGACAGTGGGCATCCCTGTCGTGTTCCTGATCTCAAGGAAAAAGCTCTCAGTTTTTCCCCATTGAGGATGATGTTAGCTGTGGGCTTTTCATAAATGGCTTTTATGATGTTTAAGTATGTTCCTTCTATCCCGACTTTCTCTAGGGTTTTTATTAAGAAAGGATGCTGAATTTTGTCAAAGGCCCTTTCTGCATAGATTGACAGGATCATATGGTTCTTATCTTTTCTTTCATTAATGTGATGTATCCCGTTGATTGATTTGCGAACGTTGAACCAGCCCTGCATCCCAGCAATGAATACCACTTGATCATGGTGAATAATTCTTTTTATATGCTGTTGAATTCGATTTGCTAGTATCTTATTGAGAATTTTTGCATCCATATTCATCAGGGATATTGGCCTGTAGTTCTCTTTTTTTACTGGGTCTCTGTCTGGTTTAGGAATCAAAGTAATACTGGCTTCAAAGAATGAGTCTGGAAGTTTTCCTTCCCTTTCTATTTCTTGGAATAGCTTGAGAAGGATAGGTATTATTTCTGGTTTAAAAGTCTGGTAGAACTCACCTGGGAAGCCATCTGGTCCTGGACTCTTATTTGTTGGGAGATTTTTGATAACCGATTCAATTTCTTCGCTGGTTATGGGTCTGTTCAAGCTTTCTCTTTCCTCCTGATTGAGTTTTGGAAGAGTGTGGTTGTTTAGGAATTTGTCCATTTCTTCCAGGTTGTCCAATTTTTTGGCATATAATTTTTCGTAGTATTCCCTGATAATTGTTTGTATCTCTGAGGGATTGGTTGTCATAATCCCATTTTCATTCATGATTTTATCTATTTGGGTCATCTCCCTTTTCTTTTTGGGAAGCCTGGCTAGAGATTTATCAATTTTGCTTATTTAAAAAAAAAAAAAAACTCTTGGTTTCGTTGATATGCTGTACCATTTTTTTAGATTCTATATTTTTATTTCTGCTCTGATGTTTATTATTTCTCTTCTTCTGCTCGGTTTGGGATGTTTTTGCTGCTCTGCTTCTATTTCCTTTAGGTGTGCTGTTAGATTTTGTATTTGGGATTTTTCTTGTTTCTTGAGATAGGCCTGGATTGCAATGTATTTTCCTCTCAGGACTGCCATTGCTGCATGTCAAAGCGTTTGGATTGTTATATTTTCATTTTCGTTTGTTTCCATATATTTTTTGATTTCTTCTCTAATTGCCTTGTTGACCCACTCATTCTTTAGTAGGGTGTTCTTTAACTTCCATGCTTTCGGAGGTTTTCCAGACTTTTTCCTGTGGTTGATTTCAAGCTTCATAGCATTGTTGTCTGAAAGTATGCATGGTATGATCTCAATTCTTGTATGCTTATGAAGGGCTGTTTTGTGACCCAGTATGTGATCTATCCTGGAGAATGTTCCATGTGCACTCGAGAAGAAAGTATATTCTGTTGCTTTGGGATGCAGAGTTCTAAATATATCTGTCAAGTCCATCTGATCCAATGTATCATTCAGGGCCCTTGTTTCTTTATTGACCGTGTGTCTAGATGCTCTATCCATTTCTGTAAGTGGAGTGTTAAAGTCCCCTGCAATTACCACATTCTTATCAATAAGGTTGCTTATGTTTATGAGTAATTGTTTTATATATTTGGGGGCTCCCGTATTCGGCGCATAGACATTTATAACTGTTAGCTCTTCCTGATGGATAGACCCTGTAATTATTATATAATGCCCTTCTTCATCTCTTGTTACAGCCTTTAATTTAAAGTCTAGTTTGTCTGATATAAGTATGGCTACTCCAGCTTTTTTTTGGCTTCCAGCAGCATGATAAATAGTTCTCCATCCCCTCACTCTCAATCTAAAGGTGTCCTCAGGTCTAAAATGAGTCTCTTGTAGACAACAAATAGATGGGTCTTGTGTGTTTATCCATTCTGATACCCTATCATTTGGTTGGCGCATTTAGTCCATTTACATTCAGTGTTATTATAGAAAGATATGGGTTTAGAGTCATTGTGATGTTTGTATGTTTTATGCTTGTAGTGATGTCTCTGGTACTTTGTCTCACAGGATTCCCCTTAGGGTCTCTTGTAGGGCTGGTTTAGTAGTGACAAATTCCTTCAGTTTTTGTTTGTTTGGGAAGACCTTTATCTCTCCTTCTATTCTAAATGACAGACTTGCTGGATGAAGGATTCTTGGCTGCATATTTTTTTCTGTTCATCACATTGAAGATTTCCTGCCATTCATTTCTGGCCTGCCAAGTTTCAGTAGAGAGATCGGTCACGAGGCTTATAGGTCTCCCTTTATATGTGAGGGTACGTTTATCCCTTGCTGCTTTCAGAATTTTCTCTTTATCCTTGTATTTTGCCAGTTTCACTCTGATATGTCGTGCAGAAGATCGATTCAAGTTACGTCTGAAGGGAGTTCTCTGTGCCTCTTGGATTTCAGTGCCTTTTTTCTTCCCCAGTTCAGGGAAGTTCTCAGCTATTATTTCTTCAAGTACACCTTCAGCACCGTTCCCTCTCTCTTCCTCCTCTGGAATACCAATTATGCGTAGATTATTTCTCGTTAGTGTGTCACTTAGTTCTCTAATTTTCCCCTCATACTCCTGGATTTTTTATCTCTCTTTTTCTCAACTTCCTCTTTTTCCATAATTTTATCTTCTAGTTCACCTATTCTCTCCTCTGCCTCTTCAATCCGAGCCGTGGTCGTTTCCATTTTCTTTTGCATGTCGTTTAAAGCATTTTTCAGCTCCTCCTGACTGTTCCTTAGTCCCTTGATCTCTGTAGCAAGAGATTCTCTGCTGTCCTCAATACTGTTTTCAAGCCCAGGGATTAATTTTATGACTATTATTCTAAATTCACTTTCTGTTATATTATTTAAATGCTTTTTGATCAGTTCATTAGCTGTTGTTATTTCCTGGAGATTCTTTTGAGGGGAATTCTTCTGTTTGGTCATTTTGGATAGTCTTTGGAGTGCTGGGGACCTGCAGGGCACTTCCCCTGTGCTGTGGTGTATAACTGGAGTTGGTGGGCGGGGCCGCAGTCAGACCTGATGTCTGCCCCCAGCCCACTGCTGGGGCCACAGTCAGACTGGTGTGGCCCTTCTCTAGGGGCGGGATTCACTGTGGGGTGGCGTGGCCCATCTGGGCTACTTGCACACTGCCAGGCTTGTGGTGCTGGGGATCTGGCGTGTTAGCTGGGGTGGGTAGGCAAGGTGCACGGGGGCAGGAGGGGCAGGCTTAGCTCGCTTCTCTTTAGGTGATCCACTTCAGGAGGGGTCCTGTGGCAGCGGGAGGGAGTCAGACCCGCTGCCGGAGGGGTGGCTCCACAGAAGCACAGCATTGGGTGTTTGCGCGGAGTAAGCAAGTTCCCTGACAGGAAATGGTTCCCTTTGGGATTTTGGCTGGGGGATGGGCGAGGGAGATGGCCCTGGCGAGCGCCTTTGTTCCCCGCCAAACTGAGCTCTGTCGTCCCAGGTCTCAGCAACTCTCCCTCCCTTTGTCCTCCAGCCTTCCCGCTTTCTGAGCAGAGCTGTTAACTTATGACCTCCCAGATGCTAAGTCTCGGTTGCTGTCAGAACACACTCCGTCCGGCCCCTCTGGTTTTGCAAGCAGACTTGGGGGCTCTGCTTGGCCAGCAGGCTGCCCCTCCGCCCTGGCTCCCTCCCACCAGTCCTTGGAGCGCACACCACCTCGCCGCCCTTCCTACCCTCTTCCGTGGGCTTCTCGTCTGCGCTGGGCTCCGGAGACTCCATTCTGCTAATCCTCTGGTGGTTTTCTGGGTTATTTATGCAGGTGTAGGTGGAATCTAAGTGATCATCAGGATGCGCGGTGAGCCCAGCATCCTCTTACGCCACCATCTTCCAATGATCAAGAAAAATTATTTTTACCACTTTTTTTGATATACTACATTTTTATTTGTTCATCAGTTGATGGACATTTGGGCTGTTTCCAAATTTTGACTATTATGAATAATAATGCTAGAGGGAGGTGGGTAGGGGGATGGGCTAAATGAGCCCATTAAGACTGGGCATTGAGGAGGGCACTTGTTGAGATTAGCACTGGGTGTTAAATGTAAGAGATGAATCACTGAGTTCTACTCCTGAAAGCAATACTACACTGCATGTTAACAAACTTGAATTTAGAGAACTTGGGGAAGATGGCGGCGTAGGAGGACACTGAGCTCATCATGTCCTGCAGATCACTTAGATTCCACCCACACCTGCCTAAATAACCAAGAAAATCGCCAGAAGACTAGTAGAACGTATTCTCCAGAGCCAAGCATAGACGAGAGGTCCACGGAAGAGGGTAGGAAGGGGGGAGAAGTGGTGCACACTACACGGACTGGCAGGAGGGAGCTGGGGCAGAGGGGCAGCCCGCTGGCAAAGCAGAGCCCCCAAATCTGGCTTGCAAAACCAGAGGGGCCAGACGGGGTGTGTTCTGACAGCAAGCGGGACTTAACATCTGGAAGATTATAAGCTAACAGCTCTGCTTGGAGAACTGGAGGGCTGGAAGACAATAGGAGGGAGAGTTGTTGAGCTCCGGACAACAGAGCTCAGCTTGGTGGGGAACAAAGGCGCTCACCAGCGCCATTTCCCTCGCCCATCCCCCAGCCAAAATCCCAAAGGGAACCAGTTCCTGCCAGGGAACTTGCTTGCACTGCGAAAACACCCAACGCTGTGCTTCTGTGGATCCATCCCTCCGGCCATTCTGACTCCCTCCAGGTGCCACAGGGCCCCTCCCGAAGTGGACCTCTGAAAGAAAAGCGAGCGGAGCCTGCCCCTCCCTCCCCTGTGCACCTTGCTGATCCACCCCAGCTAATACGCCAGATCCCCAGCACCACAAGCCTGGCAGTGTGGAAGTAGCCCAGACAGGCCATGCCACCCCACAGTGAATCCCACCCCTAGGAGAGGGGAAGAGAAGGCACACACCAGTCTGACTGTGGCCCCAGTGGTGGGCTGGGGGCAGACATCAGGTCTGACTGTGGCCCCACCCACCAAAGGAAGTTATTCAAGACAGCACAGGGGAAGTGCCCCACAGTCCCCACCACTCCAGGGACTATCCAAAATGACGAAACGGAAGACTTCCCTTCAAAAAAACCTCCAGGAAATAACAACAGCTAACTAATTGATGAAAAATTATTTAAGCATTATAACAGAACAAGAATTTAAAATAATATTCATAAAATTAATCACTGGGCTTGAAAACAGTATAAAGGACGGCAGAGAATCTATTGCTACAGAGATCAAGGGACTAAGGAACGGCCAGGAGGAGCTAAAAATGCCATTAATGAGCTGCAAAATAAAATGGAGATGAGCACATCGGATTGAAGAGGCAGAGGAGAGAATAGGTGAACTAGAAGATAAAATTATGGAAAAAGAAGAAGCTGAGAAAAAGATAAAAAAATTCAGGAGTATGAGGGGAAAATTAGAGAACTAAGTGATGAACTAAAGAGAAATAATATACGCATAATTGGTATTCCAGAGGAGGAAAAGAGAGGGAAATGTGTGAAGGTGTACTTAAAGAAATAACAGCTGAGAACTTCCCTGAACTGGGGAAGAAAAAAGGCATTGAAATCCAAGAGGCACAGAGAACTCCCTTCAGACATAACTTGAATCGATCTTCTGCACGACATATCATAGTGAAACTGGCAAAATACAAGGATAAAGAGAAAATTCTGAAAGCAGCAAGGGATAAACGTGCCCTCACATATAAAGGGAGACCTATAAGCCTCGTGACCGATCTCTCTACTGAAACTTGGCAGGTCAGAAATGAATGGCAGGAAATCTTCAATGTGATGAACAGAAAAAAATATGCAGCCAAGAATCCTTCATCCAGCAAGTCTGTCATTTAGAATAGAAGGAAAGATAAAGGTCTTCCCAAACAAACAAAACTGAAGGAATTCGTCACGACTAAACCAGCCCTACAAGAGATCCTAAGGGGGATCCTGTGAGACAAAGTACCAGAGACATCGCTACAAGCATGAAACCTACAGATATCACAATGACTCTAAACCCATATCTCTCTATAGTAACACTGAATGTCAATGGACTAAATGTGCCAACCAAAATACATAGGGTATCAGAATGGATAAACACACAAGACCCATCTATTTGCTGTCTACAAGAGACTCATTTTAGACCTGAGGACACCTTTAGATTGAAAGTGAGGGGATGGAGAACTATTTATCATGCCACTGGAAGTCAAAAGAAAACTGGAGTAGCCATACTTATATCAGACAAACTAGACTTTAAATTAAAGGCTGTAACAAGAGATGAAGAAGGGCATTATATAATAATTACAGGGTCTATCCCTCAAGAAGATCTAACAATTATAAATGTCTATGCGCCGAATACGGGAGCCCCCAAATATATAAAACAATTACTCATAAACATAAGCAACCTTATTGATTAGAATGTGGTAATTGCAGGGGACTTTGACACCCCACTCACAGCAATGGATAGATCATCTAGAAACATGGTCAATAAAGAAACAAGGGCCCTGAATGATACATTGGATCAGATGGACTTGACAGATATATTTAGAACTCTGCATCCCAAGCAACAGAATATACTTTCTTCTCGAGTGCACATGGAACATTCTCCAAGATAGATCACATACTGGGTCACAAAACAGCCCTTCATAATCATACAAGAATTGAGATCATACCATGCATACTTTCAGACCACAATGCTATGAAGCTTGAAATCAACCACATTAAAAAGTCTGGAAAACTTCCAAAAGCATGGAGGTTAAAGTACACCCTACTAAAGAATGAATGGGTCAACGAGGCAATTAGAGAAGAAATTAAAAAAAATATATGGAAACAAATGAAAATGAAAATACAACAATCCAAACACTTTGGGATGCAGCGAAGGCAGTCCTGAGAGGAAAATACATTGCAATCCAGGCCTATCTCAAGAAACAAGAAAAATCCCAAATACAAAATCTAACAGCACACCTAAAGGAAATAGAAGCAGAGCAGCAAAGACATCCCAAACCCAGCAGAAGAAGAGAAATAATAAAGATCAGAGCAGAAACAAACAGTATAGAGTCTTAAAAAACTGTAGAGCAGATCAACGAAGCCAAGAGTTGGTTTTTTGAAAAAATAAGCAAAATTGATAAATCTCTAGCCAGGCTTCTCAAAAAGCAAAGGGAGATGACCCAAATAGATAAAATCATGAATGAAATGGAATTATTACAACCAATCCCTCAGAAATACAAGCAATTATGAGGGAATACTATGAAAAATTATATGCCAACAAACTGGACAACCTGGAAGAAATGGACAAATTCCTAAACACCCACACACTTCCAAAACTCAAACAGGAGGAAACAGAAAGCTTGAACAGACCCATAACCAGCGAAGAAATTGAATCAGTTATCAAAATCTCCCAACAAATAAGCATCCAGGACCTGATGGCTTCCCGGAGGAATTCTACCAGACATTTAAAGCAGTGATAGTACCTATCCTTCTCAAGCTATTCCCAAACATAGAAAGGGAAGGAAAACTTCCAGACTCATTCTATGAAGCCAGTATTACTTTGATTCCTAAACCAGACAGAGACCCAGTAAAAAAAGAGAACTACAGGCCAATATCCCTGATGAATATGGATGCAAAAATTCTCAATAAGATACTAGCAAATCAAATTCCACAGCATATAAAAAGAATTATTCACCATGATCAAGTGGGACTCATTCTGGGGTGCAGGGCTGGTTCAGCATTCGCAAATCAATCAACGTGATACATCACATTAATAAAAGAAAAGAGAAGAACCATATGATCCTGTCAATCTATGCAGAAAAGGACTTTGACAAAATTCAGCAAACTTTCTTAATAAAAACCCTAGAGAAAGTCGGGATAGAAGGAACATACTTAAACATCATAAAAGCCATTTATGAAAAGCTCACAGCTAACATCATCCTCAATGGGGAAAAAACTGAGAGCTTTCCCCCTGAGATCAGGAACACGAGAGGGATGTCCACTCACACTGCTGTTGTTTAACATAGTGTTGGAAGTGCTAGTATCAGCAATTAGACAAGAAAAGGAAATCAAAGGCATCAAAATTGGCAAAGATGAAGTTAAGCTTTCACTTTTTGCAGATGACATGATAACATACATGGAAAATCCGACAGACTCCACCAAAAGTCTGCTACAACTAATACATGAATTCAGCAAAGTTGCAGGTAAAATCAATGTACAGAAATCAGTTGCATTCTTATACACTAATAATGAAGAAACAGAAAGACAAATAAAGGAACTGATCCCATTCACAATTGCACCAAGAAGCATACAATACCTAGGAATAAATCTAACCAAAGATGTACAAGATTTGTATGCTGAAAACTATAGAAAGCTTATGAGGGAAATTGAAGAAGATATAAAGAAATGGAAAAACATTCCATGGTCATGGGTTGGAAGAATAAATATTGTCAAAATGTCAATACTACCCAAAGCTATCTACACATTCAGTGCAATCCCAATCAAAATTGTACCAGCATTCTTCTCGAAGCTAGAATAAGCAGTTCTAAAATTCATATAGAACCACAGAAGACCCCACATAGCCAAAGTAATTTTGAAGAAGAAGACCAAAGCAGGAGGCATCACAATCCCAGACTTTAGTCTCTACTACAAAGCTGTCATCATCAAGACAGCATGGTATTGGCACAAAAACAGACACATAGACCAATGGAATAGAATAGAAACCCCAGAACTAGACCCACAAACGTATGGCCAACTAATCTTTGACAAAGCAGGAAAGAACATCCAATGGAAAAAAGACAGTCTCTTTAACAGATGGTGCTGGGAAAACTGGACATCAACTTGCAGGAGAATGAAACTAGACCACTTTCTTACACCATTCACAAAAATTAACTCAAAATGGATTAAGTACTTGAATGTGAGACAGGAAACCATCAAAACCCTAGAGGAGAAAGCAGGAAAAGACCTCTCTGACCTCAGCCACAGCAATTTCTTATTTGACACTTCCCCAAAGGCAAGGGAATTAAAAGCAAAAATGAAATATTGGTACCTCATGAAGATAAAAATCTGCACAGCAAAGGAAACAATCAACAAAACTAAAAGGCAACCAACGGAATGGGAAAAGATATTGGCAAACGACATGTCGGACAAAGGGCTAGTATGCAAAATCTATAAAGAGTTCACCAAACTCCACACCCAAAAAACAAATAATCCAGTGAAGAAATGGGCAGAAAACATGAATAGACACTTCTCTAAAGAAGACATCCGGATGGCCAACAGTCACATGAAAAGATGCTCAACGTTGCTCCTCATCAGGGAAATACAAATCCAAACCACACTCAGATATCACCTCATGCCAGTCAGAGTGGCCAAAATGAACAAATCAGGAGACTATAGATGCTGGAGAGGATGTGGAGAAACAGGAACCCTCTTGCACTGTTGGTGGGAATGCAAACTGGTGCAGCCACTCTGGAAAACAGTGTGGAGGTCCCTCAGAAAATTAAAAATAGACCTACCCTATGACCCAGCAGTAGCACTGCTAGGAATTTACCCAAGGGATACAGGAGTACTGATGCATAGGGGCCCTTGTACCCCAATGTTTGTAGCAGCACTCTCAACAATAGCCAAATTGTGGAAAAAGCCTAAATGTCCATCAACTGATGAATGGATAAAGAAATTGTGGTTTATATACACAATGAAGTACTACATGGCAATGAGAAAGAATGAAATATGGCCCTTTGTAGCAACGTGGATGGAACTGGAGACTGTGATGCTAAGTGAAATAAGCCATACAGAGAAAGAGAGATACCATATGTTTTCACTCTTATGTGGATCCTGAGAAACTTAACAGAAACCCATGGGGGAGGTGAAAGAAAAAAAAAAAAGAAAAAAAAAAGAGGTTAGAGTCGGAGAGAGAGCCAAAGCTTAAGCGACTCTTAAAAACTGAGAACAAACTGAGGGTTGATGGGGGGTGGGAGGGAGGGAAGGGTAGGTGATGGGCATTGAAGAGGGCGTCTTTTGGGATGAGCACTGGGTCTTGTATGGAAACTAATTTGACAATAAATTTCATATAATAAAAAAAATAAAAAAACAAACTTGAATTTAAATACATAAGTTTATTTTAAAAAAGAGGGAAAGTAAGAAGCATTGGCAGAGACTTGGAGAAATTGGATCCCTTTTATATAGCTGGTGGGAATGGAAAATGGTGCAGCTACTATGGAAAATAGTTTGCCACTTCTTCAAAAAGTTAAACATGGCATTTCCATATGACCCAGCAATTTCACTACTAGGTGAATACCAAGAAGAATTGTACACTCATTTTCAGAGCATCAATATTCACAATGGCCAAAAGGTAGAAAACGCATAAATATACATTAACAGATGAGTGCTTAATAAGCAAATTGTGGTATATACATATAATAGAATATTATTCAGCCTCAAAAATGGAGTACTGAAATATGCTATAATGTGGATGAACCTGGAAAACATGTTAAGTGAAAGAAGCCAGACATAAAAGACTACATATTGTATAACATTTATATGAAATATCTTGAATGGCTAAATCCATAGAAATAGAATGCAGATTGGTGGTTGTCAGGGGCGGCAGGACAGAGAGAATAACAAGCATGTGCTTAATGTTTACATGATTTTCTTCTGGGGTGATGAAAATTTTTTAGATTTATGTAGAGGTGGTAGTTTCCCAACATTGTAAATGTATTGAATGCCACTGAATTGTTCACTTTAAACTGGTTAATTTTATGTGAATATCACTTCAGTTAAAAAGAAATGTTTTAAAAAAGGTTTAACAGAATAACCCTATGACTTAGCATTTCTACCCATAGATATCTCCCCAAGAGAAATGGAAACCTATGTCCACACAAAAATGTGTACAAAAAGTGCCTGTCTTTCAAAAGTGTCTCATTACATTTTCAGAAGTTTTTTTTTTTTTTTGGGGGGGGGGAGGCAGAGAAAGGAATGAACAACCCTCAATGTATATGGAGCTTTACCATTTGCAGAGTGAATTTTTGTTCATTGTCTTATTTACTTATTTCTTCCATAAACTTTCTAAGGTAGGAAATTATTATCCCCATCTTATGAGGAAATATGTTACACAATCAGTTATTGGCAAGGCCAGGACTAAAACTCTGTTCATTTGACCCTAATCCTATGGATTTACCACTATTCCATGTTTAGAACTAAAAAAATGACTAAATCAACCTTGCCTACACATAGTATATTAGTAACATGATTTTAATGTTTAAATGATGGATTATTGATGTTAAATCCAACTGGTAATAACAGAGATGAGACAAAACAGTCATGGGTGCATCAGTTTTATCAACCTAATAAGTATGTGGCTTTGAACAATTTCTTCCTCTCATCAGTGTCTTATGTGCTTCATCTGTAAAATGAAAAAAAATATATATGATCTCTAAGGTCTCCCATAATCCTGATATACCATGATTCTTTGTTGTTCTCCCAAACTTCTTTGGATTGGAACAAACTAGAGCATTTTTAGCTTGTTGCAGTTGAGTTATTGAAGAAGAGAGTTCTGACTTGGGTTCTAGATTAAACTATGTTCCAGTTCCCCATGAAATAATGTAGTGCACATTAGGAGAAAAAAAATAGCAGTAACCAAGGGCAAAATCATAGAGAAATCTATTGAAATTTGTATTAGAGTGATATTTAGCATTGATTTTTTTTTACTTAAAAGTTTAAAAATTATTAGTGTAGAATGCTGCTAGCATAATTAACACATCGGCAATGAATGGAAATGCATTGTCATGGAAGTTAGTATTTTAGTAAGAGAGGTGGCATAGTGTATTGGCCTCATATTCAAGAATTCTGGTCCCAAATCTTAGCTTTTCCATTAACATTCAGGGTGGTTAAAAATTATGTTCAGGGGCTTTAGAATTCCCATCTATCAATCCACCTGGAATAAATAATTTCTGAAGCCCTTTATACCTCATCTATGACTCTGTGAGAATTCTCCTTTCTATCTGCTTTCAGTAATCCAAGAAATTGTTTTTCATACAATTTATTGACCTGTTTCCTAGAAATCAAATTAGGCTAATCACAGCTAAGAGTCCCCACAGTGAAAGTTGAAAGATAATGAGAAAGTGGTGTGCACAAAATCAATTGAGCCTCTCTCTCCACAGCCCATGTAAGACCAATTCAGAATATTGGTGTATTGAGCTGTCACCTGAAGGTTGTCTGTATTTATCTCTTTAGCATATTAATTCCAGTTTGTTAGCTCTGTGCTATAGTTCCCTTATCCCCCCCACCCCCTTCCCAGTAAGGTATTTGTATCACTTCTAGTGCTGTCCACTAAACCAGCCAATCATCTCTACTTTTCACTGGGTTCCAGTGCCTCTCTGGCCAAAGTTTTATTTTTGGGTTTTGGTTGATGGGTGTGCCAATATATTTGTTACTATTTGCATTTGAATAATGCATTCAAGTGCATACAGTACTATTTCAAAAAAGAGAAAACAAACTTTGAATACTTCCACATATTAAACATTAAGCCTGACAATTTTAATATATTATTTAATGTTAATACAATCTCTCTGTGAAGTTATTTTAATTTGAAATATGAGAAAGCTATTATTAGAGGTGTTATATGACTTTCCTATGGTCACACTAAAAAATTCAAATACATGTCTCTAGACTTTTTAAGCTTAGGTCTCTTTTTCCTTCCATGTGTAACTATTTTATCATTTGATTCCCTCAGCAACCCTGTAATCAGGGAAAAGATTACTCACCTTGTTTTATCTTTATTATGCTCTATCACAGTACCCAAAGTAGAGGCACATAGTTGATTCTCAATAAAGATGTATTGAATAATTAAGTGAATTGAATTAGATTTATGAATTAAGGAAGTTGAGGTCCAAAATGACTTTTTCAAAGTTATCTGCTGGAGAATGGCAGTTTAGAGTGAGGACCATTCAATTTTGATGTTTCTATTCTGTAGATTTTTCTCAGGTCTTTTTTAAAATAAAATGAACTTTTCTTGCCACTAAGAATATATATTTGTGGGAAGACATACTGACTCTCTCTTATGACTCCTTCTCAACTATTATCTTATGTATGTATGTATGTATGTATGTATTATTTATTTATTTATTTATTTATTTATGTATTTATTTATTTATTGAGAGAACGAACAGAGGAGAGGGGCAGGAGGAGAAAGAGAGAATCTTAAGCAGACTCCATGCCCAATGTAGGGCTCGATTTCACTACTGTGAGATCATGACCTGAGCCAAAACCAAGATTTGGTTGCTCAACTGACTGAGCCACCCGGGTGCCCTTCTTATGTTTTTTATCAATTTGACTAATTGGATGCTAGGAACAGTTATACCTATTAATGGAAACCTTCTGGGTCCAAGGTAGGAATGGTGAAAACAGACTTAAGGAGATACAGTATTGTATCTTGCTTCATTATCTACTTTAATTCATGAATACAGCTGGCAGTAGACTCCAGGATTTCTGACTCCTAGTTTATTAGTTGATTCTACACCATGCTTTTTGATACTTGGAAACAGCCATCTCTTTAGTTATATCCCCTTTTCTCTTAAACTACCCAGAGAGTTTCATTTTTAGTCCTGTCAAACCACAACAAGACCCTCCTCGTAAAGTGAGAGTATCAGTAAACCTGGGCCTGAGTAGGTGGTTAGCAAAGTGCCTAGTGCTTGGGAAGGTTTACAGAAGGCATCCAAACTGGAGAAGCAGGAGGTAGCTGAGGGTCACTAGAAAATCAGAAAACTTGGATTCTAGTCCTATTTCTGCCTTTCAAATTTCAAATTTCAAATTTGTGGGCAAATTTGATGGTGCTCTCTTTGAGCTTATTTCTCCATGTATAAAATGAGCAAAATTAAGGAATCTCTTAAGAGTCCCGGTAGCTTTAACATTTAATGGAGTACTATTGTTTTGTTACCCTATCTCCATAAGGTGGTGGGTAGGTAGAATAAACACACTCCAACAGTCTGATTCTATTGTTCTGTGAACTTATGCTTCTCTCAGCCAGAAGTGGGGTAAGTTCTTTGTAACACAATTTTTCTTTTTTAACTTTGAGGACTGTTCGTTCGTGCACCAAAATTTGATGTATAACTTTATGCCACCGACTGTTCCCCAGAACATTGTATTAACAATTTCTGCTTGCATTTCTCCACTGTTGAGTTGGGGCTGGAGCACATGTTTGATAAATCTCTTGTCAATGCTATAGTAAGAGCTCAAGTATAGTGACCACTGTCTGACTTTTACACAGGTAATCATCATAGCAAGTAGGAAGTGCTGATTTGGTTAAGATACAGGGCTATTTAGTTGGCCCAGTCTATTGATTGACCTTGTTTTAAAGTGTTTACACATGCAAGTGTTTTCTATTAAGAACTATTATTTTCCATCTCTGTTTCTTCCACTGTCGCAGGCTCTCTCCTAAGCACGCCCCAGATATTCCTGATGACAGCACTGACAACATCACTATATTTACCAGAATCTTAGATCGTCTTCTAGATGGCTATGACAACCGGCTGCGACCTGGTCTTGGAGGTCAGTTACTATTTTAAAATCCCTTTCTTGGCTATTGTCATCTAAAAAGAAAGATTCTTCAGGTAACTTCAGCACTCCCTTGACCAATGGGTTTAGTGTAAAGTTAAGTTTCTTCCCTCTGAGCAGTAGACATTAGTTCTAACCTTTCATTTCAATGGTCAATCTCTCTGGTATGGTTTTGGAAAATTCTGAATTTCACTTAGCTAAATGCATGTAATGTATTATACACTAATATTTGACAAAGCCCATTTCTGGTATCAAAAGACCAGTCCCTGTCTAAATGGGAGGCTTGGCCCCGGCATATCTGGGAAACATACCTTTGCTCTCAAAACCCTCAGCACATGTCAGCCTGAACTTCCAATGAGGAGCAACCTGCTGGCTAGGTGGGATCTTGGTTGGCCATTAGTTTAGTATCATTAGCCATATGATCACAATGAGATAAATGCATCAGAGTACATCATGGGCTATACTTAAATGGCAAGTATGCAAATGTATGAGTTTGATTTTTTCCTGAACCATTTGAGAACTAGTTGCAGATATCGTACCCCTTTGTCCCTGAATACTTCAATGTGCTTTTCCTTAGAACAAATAAATTAATTTACAAAATTACAATGCAACTATAAATTCAGAAAATGTAACCTGACATTATACTGTGTTCTGATCTGTAGTTGATATTCAATTTTTGCCACTTGTCCCAAAAGTGTTCTATATAGCATTTTCCATTGATATAGGATTCAAACCAGGATTATGCATAGCATTTATTTTCACATATATTCAGCCTATAATTTGGTATAATTTACTCATATTTTCTTTGTCTTTCATGGCATTAGATTTTCCTTATTCATTTTTAGAGAAAATACACAGATTTAATCATATCTTTTTAGTGCATTTTTCCAAAAGGGATATGATGTCTATTTGGCCCATTATTGGTAATGTTCACTTTGATGTTCACAAAGTTATTCCACTTTAAAATCACCTTTTTTTAAGTTTATAATCTATAAGTAATTTGTGAGGAAGTACTTTGAGATTATTATATTCCTAATTCAGGTTGCATGCAATCATTATAGTAACTATTAAATATTCTTACATGAATAATAACTGTTATGGTTGCAAATGGTGATTTTCTAAATGTATTATTCCTCTATATTTATTAGATGGTATTCTATTGTAAGGAAAAAAAACCCTTCTCTTTAATTAGGTAACATTATCATGAACATATGGATTCATATTTTATTCAATGAATTGTAATCCATTAATATTATTCATTTTAATTAGAATTTGTGTCCATAATTTTCCATATTTGCCTAGCAGAAGCCTATTCAAGCTGGCTTCTGTTTCCTTTTCATCTGTTCTTCACATATTTGGGGCACCTTTTTACTTTTTGGCATAACAGTATATTCCATATTTATCTTGTAATTTTCCCTTATTCCCTTCCCAGGAAGCAGCCACTTTTTCCAAGGAGACATGGCACATTTTTTGTGGGAAATTACAGTATATTTAAAGTTCAACTTCTGAGTGCTAGGTGTATTCATTGCTAGTGGGGTGTCATTGCTTTTAGAAACTGTCATCAGACAGAATTAGAAAATAAAAAAATTAAAAATTTAATGTATATTCATATATATTTACATATATCTATATAACATGTGTATATTGTGTGTGTGTGTGTGTGTATAGACACACATAATATATACACATACCTGTATATATTTCTATATATACATACACGCACATACATATGTACAAATATGTGTGTGTGCGTGTATAATGAGTTTGTACTAATACCATTAAGTTCAGTTCAACACAGCATTCATTGATTTACTCATTTTCTCGGTCCTACAAAATACATAAAATGGTGTTGGAATTACTATATCCATACCATTATAATAAACTCACTTATTAAGTAAAGTTGAAGATATGTTTGCAGTTTTTGTTGTTGTTGTTTTTAGATGAAGGATGTATGACACTTGCTTTGGTATAAATAATGATTGGATCAGGGCAATATTCCTGAGGAATAGAAGACCAGTTACAAATCAATTGCAGTTGTCCAGGATGAAAGTGATGGCTGTGGGAATGTAGAGAATTTGGTGACTGATTAAATTATGGGGCTGGTAAAAGGAGGGAGAAAAAGATAACTTCTAGGTTGTTGGCATGGATGACTGAGTGGTGCTACTTTCTACAATAAGGGACGTTGGAAGAGGGACAGTACTATTTTGTTTTATTCTGTTTCTTTTGAAGTGTGCTTGGAACAAAGAAAGCAGGGGAGTAGGTGGAAGTTAATTGGTTGTAGACATGTAGAATTTGACTACCCATGAAAAATATGGGTGGAGCTTTTGGCTTCTGGATAACATAGAGTAACAGGGACCAGATTTACCTTTATCACTAGTTTTAAGCTATTTGATCATATCCCTTTGTGATATTTTATTCATGCTTCTTATTTTTTAATGTTTTATTTATTTTAGAGAGAGAGAGATAGAGAGAGACAGAGTGAGAGTGGGGTACGGGCAGAGAGAGAGGGAGACACAGAATCCAAAGCAGGATCCAAGCCCTAAGCTGTCAGCACAGAGCCCAATGTGGGGCTCAGACCCAGGAATTGCAAGATCATGACCTGAGCCAAAGTCGGATGCTTAACTGGCTGAGCTACCCAGGCACCCCTACTCACGTTTCTTATTTGTTGACCTTCTTGGTTTGAGAGAATTAAAACTTTTATCAAATTTAGAATGTTTTTGACCATTTTTTTCAAATAAATTTTCTGCTCCCCTTCATATAAAGAGAACATCTTCAAAGCAAACAGAGTAAAACAAAACATTGTGGCTAAAATTAACAAGTTAGGAAACAACAAATGTTGGTGAGGATGTGGAGAAATGGAGACACTTCTACCCTGTTGGTGGGAATACAAACTGGAGCAGCCACTCTGGAAGACAGTATGGAGATTCCGGCAAAGGTTAAAAATAGAACTACCCTAAGGAAACAACAAATGTTGGTGGGGATGTGGAGAAAGGAGAACACTTCTACCCTGCTGGTGGGAATGCAAACTGGTACAGCCATTCTGGAAGACTGTATGGAAGTTCCTGAAAAGGTTAAAAATTGAACTACCCTATGACCCAGCAATTTCACTACTAGGTAGTTATCCAAAGGATATAAAAACACTGATTTAAAGGGGTACTTGCACCCCAGTGTTTATAGAAGCGTTATCAACAATAGCCGAACTCTGGAAAGAGCCCAAATTTCCATCAACTGATGAATGAATAAAGAAGATGTGGTATACAATAAAATATTACTCATCCATCAAAAGGAATGAAATCTTGCCATTTGCAATGACATGGGTGGAATTAGAGTGCATTATGCTAAGTGAAATAAGTCTGTCAGAGAAAGACAAATACCATATGATTTTACTCATATGTGGAATTTAAGAAACAAAACAGATGAACATAAGGGAAAAGAAGGAAAAATAAAATAAAATAAAATAAAATAAAATAAAATAAAATAAAATAGGAGAGGGCAGCAAACCATAAAATACTGTTAACTATAGAGAACAAACTGAGGCTTGCTAGAGGGTATGTGGGTTGGGCAATGGGCTTAACTGGGTGATAGACATTAAGGAGGGCACTTGTTATGATGAGCATTGGGTGTTATATGTAGGTGATGAATCACTAAATTCTATCCCTGAAACCAGTACTACACTTTATATTAAGTAACTTGAATTTAAGTAAAATATTGGAAGGAAAAATAAACATTATGTACAGAGGGACAATTTTGCTTCTTGTCAGAAATAAGCAAGCAAGAATGTAGTTAGTGACAGCTTCGAAGTACTGGAAAAAAACTGTCAATCTAGAATTCTGTAACCAGAGTTAATGTACTTTAAACATATAGGCAAAATGAATACTTTTTCAGACACTAGAAGCTGAAAAATTCATCAGCATGTCTGTACTACAAGAAATGTAAATGAAAATACATCAGGCAGAAGGAAAACAATGCCAGATAGAAATAAGGATCTATAGAAAGGAAGGAAGAGCAACACAAATAAAAAACTGTGTGGGTAAATATAAAGCAGTTTTTTCCCCAATCTATTTAAATGATAGATGACTACTAAAGCAAAAATAATGACAGTGTATTATGTGGCTTAAAATATATATATGAGGAAAATGTATGACAACAATAGCACAGAGGCCAGGAGAAAATGAAATAGAAATGTACTGTTGAAAGGTTTTTATACTGTACATGGCATGATATAATATTACTTGTTGGCAGATTGTGATAAGGAAGTGTGCTATAGAATTTGAAAAATTATAGCTAATAAAGCAAAAAAGGTTATAAAAATGTAATAGAAATGGTTGATAAGGCAGAAAAAGAAGAAAATGTAAAAGAAGATGAAACAAATAGAAAAGTAAGAACCATATGAATCATCACATTAAATATAAATAATTTAAACATCCATTTTATTTTTAAGTATTTATTTATTTTGACAGAGAGAGAGAAAACGTGATCAGAGGGGCAGAGAGAGAGAAAGAGAGAGGGAGAAGCCCAAGCAGATTCCGTGCTGTCAGCGCAGATCCTGATGTGGGGCTCGAACCCATGAACTGTGAGATCATGACCTGAGCTAAAACCAGGAGTTAGACACTTAACCAACTGAATCACCTCAGCAGTCTTTAGCATCCATTTTTAAAGGCAGAGATGGTCAAATCGTATTTTTTAAAAATCAGGATGCAAAATTACTGAGAGAAACCCACCTTAAATATAAAGCTGTAAATAAAAGTAAAAGTATGGAAAATGGTACACCATGCTAACACTAATTAAAAGAAGATTGGAGTAGCTATTTTAATATCAGAAAAAGAAAATATTAGAGCAAAAAATATTGTTAGCAATAAAGAGGACCATTTTATAACAAAGGGGTCAATTCATTAAGAGTACATAATGATCCTAAATATTTATGTACCTAATCACAGAGCATCTAACCACATGAAACAAAGATTGAGAACTGAAAGGCGAAAGATATGATCTTTAGTTATAGTAGAGATTTCAACACTCCTTTCTCAATAAGCAATGTAACAGTAGACAGAAAATAGGTAAAGGTAGTAGAAACAGGAACCACAGTATCAACCAACTTGACTTGAGTGGCATTTATACAACATTCCAATCAACAACAGCAGAATATACATCCTTTTCAAATATACCTACAACCTTTACAAAAATAGACCATATTCTTTATCATAAAAAAATTAAAAGAACTTACAGCATGCAAAGTATGTTCTCTCACCACAGTGGGAAAAATTAGAAAGTGAATATCTGGAAAATCTCAATGTATTTGGGAACTAAATAATACAATGCTAAATAAACCATGAGTCAAAGAAGAACTCAAAAGAAAATGCAAAACATTTTCAATTGAATAAAAAATATGTCATAAAGCAGTGCTAAGAGGAAAGCTGATAACACTAGATGGGTATCTCAGAAAATATTAACCTTAAATCAGTGCCCCAAGTCTTCACTTAAGTAACCATAAAAAAAAGAAGAGGTAACAATATAATAAATTGCATGAATCAATTGGTCAAAAAATCCCTTAGACATGTCTCTGATTCTGAGAGTGAGAACAATGGCATACTTTTCTCTGAGGAACAACCCCACTTTAGTTACCAAATGTTTGATGGAGGGATAATGGTAGCAGCCCCAAATTTCCTCAGCTCACATATTTCAGCATAGACCACTGCCCCACAAGCCAGGTCAAGGACACTAGAGCCCACAGTACTCTCAGCAGTGCCTTGCCCAAATTAGAGTCACTGGCATGATATATTCAAAGTGTTGAAAGAAAAAATATATCCTATAACCAAGAATACTCTACCTCACAAAGTTATTATACAGAATTGAAGGAGAGATCAAGAGTTTTCCAGAAAACAAAAGTCAGAAGAGTTTATCACCACTAAACTACCCTTACAAGAAATGTTAAAGAGACTTAAGTGGAAAAGAAATAGCCATAATTAAACATAATAAAATTATGAATAAAACATGTGAAGTATAACAGCATATACATAAATCATGGAGGAGGAAGTAAAAAAGAAAAGCAGAGTTTTTCTTTTAGAAAATGTTTGACCTTAAATGACCATCAACTTAATATAGACTGCTATATACTTAGGATGTTGTATATGGACCTCATGGTAACCACAAACCCCAAACCCCTAATAGACACAGATAATAAAGAGGGGCACCTAGATGACTCAGTCGGTTGAGCGTCGGACTTGAGCTCAGGTCATGATCTCGCAATTTGTGAGATTGAGCCCTGCATCAGGCTTTCCATTCTCAACAAGGAGCCCGCTTTGGATCCTTTGTCTCCCTGTCTCTCTCTTTCCCCACCCTGGTCACTCTCTCTCTCTCTCAAAAATAAACATTAAAATTTTTTAATATGAAATTTATTGTCAAATAACAGTGCTCACCCCAACAGGTGCCTCCTCAATACCCATCATCCACCCTCCCCTTCCTCCCACTCCCCATCAACCCTCAGTTTGTTCTCAGTTTTTAAGAGTCTCTTATGTTTTGGCTCCCTCCCTCTCTAACCTTTTTTTTTCCTTCCCCTCCCCCTTGGTCTTCTGTTAAGTTTCCCAGGATCCAAATAAGAGTGAAAACATATGGTATCTGTCTTTCTCTGTATGACTTATTTCACTTAGCATCACACTCTCCAGTTCCATCCACGTTGCTACAAAAGGCCATATTTCATTCTTTCTCATTGCCATGTAGTACTCCATTGTGTATATAAACCACAATTTCCTTATCCATTCATCAGTTGATGGACATTTAGGCTCTTTCCATAACTTGGCTATTGTTGAGAGTGCTGCTATAACCATTGGGGTACAAGTGCCCCTATGCATCAGCACTCCTGTATCCCTTGGGTAAATTCCTAGCAGTGCTATTGCTGAGTCATAGGGTAGATATATTTTTCATTTTTTTTAGGAAACTCCACACTGTTTTCCAGAGCGGCTGCACCAGTTTTCATTCCCACCAATAGTGCAAGAGGGTTCCCGTTTCTCCACATCCTCTCCAGCATCTATAGTCTCCTGATTTGTTCATTTTAGTCACTCTGACTGGCGTGAGGTGGTATCTCAGTGTGGCTTTGATTTGTATTTCCCTGATGAGGAGCGACGTTGAGCATCTTTTCATGTGCCTGTTGGCCATCTGGATGTCTTCTTTGGAGAAGTGTCTATTCATGTCTTCTGCCCATTTCTACACTGGATTATTTGTTTTTCATGTGTAGAGTTTGGTGAGTTCTTTATAGATTCTGGATACTGGCCCTTTGTCCGATATGTCATTTGCAAATATCTTTTCCCATTCCATTGGTTGCCTTTTAGTTTTGTTGATTGTTTCCTTTGCAGTACAGAAGCTTTTTATCCTCATGAGGTCCCAATAGTTCATTTTTGCTTTTAATTCCCTTGCTTTTGAAGATGTGTCAAGTAAGAAATTGCCACAGCTGAGGTCAGACAGGTTTTTTCCTGCTTTCTCCTCTAGGGTTTTGATGGTTTCCTGTCTCACATTCAGGTCCTTCATCCATTTTGAGTTTATTTTTGAGAATGGTGTAAGAAAGTGGTCTAGTTTCATTCTTCTGCATGTTGCTGTCCAGTTCTCCCAGCACCATTTGTTAAAGAGACTGTCTTTTTTCCATTGGATATTCTTTCCTGCTTTGTCAAAGATTAGTTGCCCACACTTTGGTGGGTCTAGTTCTGGGATTTCTATTCTATTCCATTGGTCTATGTGTCTGTTTTTGTGCCAATACCATGCTGTCTTGATGATTACAGCTTTGTAGTAGAGACTAAAGTCTGGGATTGTGATGCCTCCTGCTTTGGTCTTCTTCTTCAAAATTACTTTGGCTACTCGGGGCCTTTTGTGGTTCCATATGAATTTTAGGATTGCTTGTTCTAGTTTTGAGAAGAATGCTGGTGCGATTTTGATTGGGATTGCATTGAATGTGTAGATAGCTTTGGGTAGTATTGACATTTTGACAATATTTATTCTTCCAATCCATGAGCACGGAATGTTTTTCCATTTCTTTTATCTTCTTCAATTTCCTTCATAAGCTTTCTATAGTTTTCAGCATACAGATCTTTTAGATCTTTGGTTAGATTTATTCCTAGGTATTTTATGCTTCTTGGTGCAATTGTGAATGGGATCAGTTTCTTTATTTGTCTTTCTGTTGCTTCCTTATTAGTGTATAAGAATGCAACTGATTTCTGTACATTGATTTTGTATCCTGCAACTTTGCTACATTCATGTATCAGTTCTAGCAGACTTTGGGTGGAGTCTATCAGGTTTTCCTTGTATAATATCATGTCATCTGCAAAAAGTAAAAGCTTGACTTCATCTTTGAATTGGCATCTTTGCCAATTTTGATGCCTTTGATTTCCTTTTTTGTCTGCTGATGCTAGCACTTCCAACACTATGTTAAACAACAGCGGTGAGAGTGGACATCCCTGTCATGTTCCTGATCTCAGGGGGAAAGCTCTCAGTTATTCCCCATTGAGGGTGATATTAGCTGTGGGCTTTTCATAAATGGCTTTTATGATGTTTAATTACGTTCCTTCTATCCTGACTTCCTCGAGGGTTTTTATTAAGACAGGATGCTGAATTTTGTCAAATGCTTTTTCTGCATTGATTGACAGGATCATATGGTTCTTTTCTTTTATGAATATGATGTATCACATTGATTTATTTGTGAATGTTGCACCAGCCCTGCACCCCGGAATGAATCCCACTTGATCATGGTGAATAATTCTTTTTATATGCTGTTGATTTGATTTGCTAGTATCTTGTTAAGAATGTTTACATCCATATTCATCAGGGACATTGGCCTGTAGTTCTCTCTCTCTTTTTTTTTTTTTTTTTTTTTTTTTTTTTTTTTTTTTTTTTTTTTTTTGCTGGATCTCTGTCTAGTTTAGGAATCAAAGTAATGCTGACTTCATAGAATGAGTCTGGAAGTTTTCCTTCCCTTTCTATTTTTTGGAACAGCTTGAGAAGGATAGGTATTATCTCTGCTTTAACTGTCTGGAAGAATTCCCCAAGGAAGCCATCTGGTTCTGGACTCTTATTTGTTGGGAGATTTTTGATAATTGATTCAATTTCTTCGCTGGCTATGGGTCTGTTAAAGTTTTCTATTTCTTCCTGTTTGAGTTTTGGAAGTATGTGGGTGCTTAGGAATTTGTCCATTTCTTCCAGGTTGTCCAGCTTGTTGGCATATAATTTTTCATAGTATTCCCTGATAATTGCTTGTATTTCTGAGGGATTGGTTGTAATAATTCCACTTTCATTCATGATTTTACCTATTTGGGTCCTCTCCCTTTTCTTTTTGAGAAGCCTGGCTAGAGGTTTATCAATTTTATTTATTTTTTCAAAGAACCAACATTGGTTTTATTGATTTGCTCTACAGTTTTTTTTAGATTCTATGTTGTTTATTTCTGTTCTGATCTTTATTATTTCTCTTCTGCTGGGTTTGGGGTGTCTTTGCTGCTCTGCTTCTATTTCCTTTAGGTGTGCTGTCAGATTTTGTATTTGGGATTTTTCTTGTTTCTTGAGATAGGCCTGGATGACAATGTATTTTCCTCTCAGGACTGCCTTCGCTGCATCCCAAAGCGTTTGGATTGTTGTATTTTCATTTTCATTTGTTTCCATATATTTTTAAATTTCTTCTCTAATTGCCTGGTTGACCCATTCTTTAGTAGGGTGTTCTTTAACCTCCACGCTTTTGGAAGTTTTCCAGACTTTTTACTGTGGTTGATTTCAAGCTTCATAGCATTGTGGTCTGAAAGTATGCATGGTATGATCTCAATTCTTGTATACTTATGAAGGGCTGTTTTGTGACCCAGTATGTGATCTATCTTGGAAAATATTCCATGTGCACTCGAGAAGAAAGTATATTCTGTTGCTTTGGGATGCAGAGTTCTAAATATATCTGTCAAGTCCATTTGATCCAATGTATCATTCAGGGCCGTTGTTTCTTTATTGATCCTGTATCTAGATGATCTATCCATTGTTATAAGTGGAGTATTAATGTCCCCTGCAATTACCACATTCTTATCAATAAGGTTGCTTATGTTTGTGAGTAATTGTTTTATGTATTTGGGGGCTCCTGTAATCGGCGCATAGACATTTATAAATGTTAGCTCTTCCTGATGGATAGACCCTGTAATTATTATATAATGCCCTTCTTCATCTCTTGTTACAGCCTTTAATTTAAAGTCTAGTTTGTCTGATATAAGTATGGCTACTCCAGCTTTCTTTTGACTTCCAGTGGCATGATAAATAGTTCTCCATCCCCTCACTTTCAGTCTGAAGGTGTTCTCAGGTCTAAAATGAGTCTCTTGTAGACAGCAAATAGATGGGTCTTGTGTGTTTATCCATTCTGATACCCTATATCTTTTGGTTGGTGCATTTAGTCCATTTACATTCAGTGTTATTATAGAAAGATATGGGTTTAGAGTCATTGTGATGTCTGTAGGTTTCATGCTTGTAGCGATGTCTCTGGTACTTTGTCTCACAGGATCCCCCTTAGGATCTCTTGTAGGGCTGGTTTAGTGGTGATTAATTCCTTCAGTTTTTGTTTGTTTGGGAAGACCTTTATCTCTCCTCCTATTCTAAATGACAGATTTGCTGGATAGAGGATTCTCGGCTGCATATATTTTTCTGTTCATCACATTGAAGATTTCCTGCCATTCCTTTCTGGCCTGCCAAGTTTCAGCAGTTAGATCTGCCACTAGTCTTATGGGTCTTTCTTTGTAAGTTAGAGCCTATTTATCCCTAGCTGCTTTCAGTATTTTCTCTTTATCCTTGTATTTTGCCAGTTTCACTATGATATGTTGTGCAGAAGATAGATTCAAGTTATGTCTGAAGGGAGATCTCTGTGCCTCTTGGATTTTAATGCCTTTTTCCTTCCCCAGATCAGGGATGTTCTCAGCTATGATTTGTTCAAGTACACCTTCAGCCCCTTTCTCTCTCTCTTCCTCTTCTGGAATTCCTATAATACGGATATTGTTCCATTTGATTGCATTACTTAGTTCTCTAATTCTCCCCTTAGACTCCTGGATTTTTTTTTATCTTTTTCTCAGCTTCCTCTTTTTTCATAAGTTTATCTTCTAATTCACCTATTCTCTCCCCTGCCTCTTCAATCTGAGCTGTGGTCACCTCCAGTTTATTTTGCACCTCATTTATAACATTTTTAGCTCCTCATGACTATTTCTTAGTCCCTTGATCTCTGTAGCAATAGATTCTCTGCTGTCCTCTATACTTTTTTCAAGCCCAGCGATTAATTTTATGAATATTATTTTAAATTCTTGTTTTGTTATAATGCTTAAATAGTTTTTGATCAATTTGTTAGCTGTCGCTACTTCCTGGAGTTTCTTTTGAGGAGAGTTCTTCCATTTCACCATTTTGCATACTCCCCAGGTGGCTCCAAACTGCAGGGCACTTCCCCTGTGCTGTCTGGAGTAACTTGTGTTGGTGGGTGGGGCCCCAGTCAGACCAGATGTCTACCCTCAGCCCACAGCTGGGGCCACAGTCAGACTGGTGTGTACCTTATCTTCCCCTCTCCCAGGGGCAGGACTCACTGTGGAGTTGTGTGGCCCCTTTCTGGGCTACTTGCACACTGCCAGTCTTGTGGTGCTGCTTCAATGGGATCTGGCATATTAGCCAGGGTGCATCTGCAAGGTGAACAGGGGCGGGAGGGGCAGGTGTAGCTTGCTTTGCCATTGGTGGTCCCCTGCTGAAGGGGCCCTGCAGCACCAGGAGGGAGGCAGGCAGACCCATCGGAGGGATGGATCCACAGAAGCACAGCGTTGGGTGTTTGTGCACGGTGGAAGCAAGTTTGGTGATGGGAACTGGTTCTCTTTGGGATTTCGGCTGGGGGATGGGAGAGGGAGATGGCACTGGCCAGCGCCTTAGTTCCCCACTTAGCTGAGCTGTCTTCCGGGGCTCAACAACTCTCCCTCCCAGCATCCTCTCGCCCTCCCACTCTCCAAGCAGAGCTGTTGACTTATAACATTCCAGATGTTAAGTCCCGCTAGATGTCAGAACTCATTCTATCTGGCCCCTGTGCTTTTGCAAGCCAGACTCGGGGGCTCTGCCTTGCCGGGTGGGCTGCCCCTCCCATCGGTCCATGTAGTGCACACCGCCTCTTTGCCCTTCCTACCCTCTTCCATGGGCCTCTTGTCTACGCTTGTCTCTGGAGATTCCATTCTTCTAGTCTTCCGGCGGTTTTCTGGGTTATTTACGCAGATGTGGGTGGAATCTAAGCAATCAGCAGGACAAGGTGAGCCCAGTATCCTCCTATGCCGCCATCTTCCTCCAGGTCCAAAGATTTTTAAAAAAAAGAAAAGAAAGAGAAAAAAAAGCCAAACCGAACACTACAGAAACTGCTCAATCACTACAAAAGAGAGCAAGAGAAGAAAGGAACAGAGAACTACAAAAGAACCAGAAAACAAATAAAAAAAAAATTACAATAAGTACCTACCTATCAGTAATTACTTTAAATGTAAATGACCTAAGTGCTTGAATCAGAAGACATAGTGTCGTGGAATGGATTTTAAAAAAGTGTATCCATTTATATGCTGCCTATAAGAGACTCATCTCAGACCCAAAGACACATTGAAAGTAAAGGGATGGAAGAACATTTACCATGCAAATAGAAATGAAAAAAAAAAAAAAAAGAAGCCTGGTAGCAGTTTTTATATCAGACAAAACAGAATTTTTTTTTAATATATGAAATTTATTGTCAAATTGGTTTCCATACAACACCCAGTGCTCATCCCAAAAGGTGCCCTCCTCAATACCCATCACCCAACCTCCCCTCCCTCCCACCCCCCATCAACCCTCAATTTGTTCTCAGTTTTTAAGAGTCTCTTATGTTTTGGCTCTCTCCCACTCTAACCTCTTTTTTTTTTTCCTTCCCTTCCCCCATGGGTTTCTGTTAAGTTTCTCAGGATCCACATAAGAGTGAAACCATATGGTATCTGTCTTTCTCTGTATGGCTTATTTCACTTAGCATCACACTCTCCAGTTCCATCCACGTTCCTACAAAAGGCCATATTTCATTCTTTCTCATTGCCACGTAGTATTCCATTGTGTATATAAACCACAATTTCTTTATCCATTCATCAGTTGATGGACATTTAGGCTCTTTCCATAATTTGGCTATTGTTGAGAGTGCTGCTATAAACATTGGGGTACAAGTGCCCCTATGCATCAGTACTCCTGTATCCCTTGGATAAATTCCTAGCAGTGCTATTGCTGGGTCATAAGGTAGGTCTATTTTTAATTTTCTGAGGAACCTCCACACTGCTTTCCAGAGCGGCTGCACCAATTTGCATTCCCACCAACAGTGCAAGAGGGTTCCCATTTCTCCACATCCTCTCCAGCATCTATAGTCTCCTGATTTGTTCATTTTGGCCACTCTGACTGGCGTGAGGTGATATCTGAGTGTGGTTTTGATTAGACAAAACAGAATTTAACAAAGACTGTAATAAGAGACAAAGAAGGGAATTACATAATGATAAAAGAGTCAATACAGCAAGAGGATATAAAAATTATAAATATCTATATACCCCAAAATGGAATATCTAAATACATGAAGTAAGTATTAATGAACATAAAGGAAGAAATTGATGGCAATACAATAAGAATAGGGGACTTCAATATCCCACTTACATCAATGGATAGGTCATCTAGGCAGAAAACCAATAAGGAAGCAATGTCTCTCAATGACACATTAGACAGATGGACGTAACATCAATCTAAAACAACAGAATACACATTCTTTTCAAGGACACATGTAACATGCTGCAGAATAGGTCACATGTTAGGCCACAAACAAGTCTCAATAAATTTAGGAATATTGAAATCATAGCATGCATCTTTTCCAACCATAATGATATGAAACTATAAATCAATCACAAGAAAAAAAACTGGAAAAAAACACAAATATATACAGGCTAAACAACATGAAACTAAACAACTGATGAGTGAATTAAGTAATCAATTAAAGGTAATTAATAACAAATACATGGAGACAAATGAAAATGAAAACACAATGGTCTAGTGGTGCCTAGTTAGCTCAGTCTGCTAAGTGTCCAACTCTTGGTTGTGGCTCAGGTCATTATCTCACAGTTCGTGAGTTTGAGTTCCACATGGAGCTTTGAGCTGACACTGCAGAGCCTGCTTGGGATTCTCTCTCTCCCTCTCTCTCTCTGCCTTTCCCCTGCTTGCTCTGTTTCTCTCTCAAAATAAATAAATAAATAAAATTAAAAACATTTTTAAAACCACAATGGTCCAAAATCTTTGGATTACAGTGAAAGCAGTTCTAGGAAGGAAATATATAGTGATACAGGCCTATCTTAAAAAATAAGAGAAAGCTCAAATTATATTTAAAGAATTGGAAAAAGAGGAACAAACAAAGCCCAAGGTGATTAGAAGGAAAGAAATAATTAAGAACAGAAATAAATGAAATCAAAATTAAAAAAATCAATAGAATAATCAGTAAAATGACAAAGTTGTTCTTTGAAAAGATAGACAAAATTGATAAAACCTTAGCCAGACTCATCAAGAAGAAAAGAGTGGTCCATGTTCACTCTTCTGCATGGTGCTGTCTGGTAATAGATCAAATATAAAATATGTATTTTTAAATGATGATAAAGGAAATAAATATCCTAAATTTAAAAAATAAAGATCTTGAATATACAGTGAATTTATTTAATCAAATTAACTTGAAAAAACTGGTTGAATTAAGTCAAATATGCTGATAACAAGTTGTTTAAGTCAATCAAATGCTATTTATAAAAGAATTTTCTAATGATTTTTCTCCCAAAATACTTGGTATTTAAATTACTCTTTTTATCCTAGCTTAGCCTGTGTGAATACCACTGAAACAGAATAAAAATGTACATAAAAGTGATATAGAAAAACTTGTCCACCAAAGTCACAAAAGATGAAAATTTAGAATACTTACTTTTTAAAAAAAAATTTTTAATTCCAGTATAGTTGGTATACAGTGTTATATTGGTTTAAGGTATACCATATAATGATTCAACAATTGTATACATTACTCAGTGCTCATCATGATAAGTATAATCTTGATCCCCTTCACCTATTTCACCCATCCCACCAATTCCCAAAATCAAAATAACAAACTCTTAACTATAGAGAACAAATTGATGGTTGCCAGAAGGAGATATAATATTTACCTTAAAAAAATCATATTCTTAAACTTTTTAACGTTTATTTAGAGAGAGAGACAGAGCATGAATATGGGAGGGACAGAGAGAGAGGGAGACACAGAATCTGAAGCAGGCTCCAGGCTCTGAGCTGTCAGCACAGAGCCCAACGTGGGGCCCGAACTCACAGACCGCAAGATCATGACCTGAGCTGAAGTCGGACACCCAACTGACTGAGCCACCCAGGTGTCCCCTGAAATCCTATTTTTAAAGTATTTGTGGAACTATGGTTTATATTGGAGTATATTTGATTAATTGCTTTAAATAGCCAGTGACTTTTTTTTTCTTTATAATCAATGTGAAGAGAGGGAGAGAGGGTGGAAAGGAGGGAGAGACAGAGAGATAGACATAGAGAGAGAGACTTCATCTATGTAGTCCAAAGATGTTAAAAAAAATATTCCCATCATGTGACGATTTCTTAATGCAATATAAGTGAAGAATTCTCTTGCTAGAGGGTGGAAATGTTCATCTTGTGTGTTCCTTGACCATTTTTACAATCATAGATATAACTGTGTTGACCTCCTTCACTACATGGTTTCTAGTTTAACCTGAATATAAGAATATTTCTGGTTATTTCCTCCTATTTGTCAAATTTATCTCTCAATAATGTACAGTAAAGAAGCTTCCACACAAAAATAAAAAGAACCCAAGTAAATAAAATCAGAAAGAAGAAGTAACAACTGACACAACAGAAATACAAAGGATTATAAGAGAATACTTTGGAAAATTATATTCCAACAAATTCGATGACTTAGAAGAAATGGATCAATTCCTGGAAACATACATTCTTTCAACACTGAATCAGGAAGAAAGAAAATCTAAAGAGACTAATTACTAGCAACAAAATTAATTAAGTAAGTAAGTAATTAAATTAAAATTAATTAAATAAGTAATTTAAGAGCTATAGATTTTTATTGAGCCTTTACTATTGGTCAACATCCCCCTAAACACTTTACATAAAATTATCTCATTTAATCCTCCCAACCATTAAGGTGGGTTCCATCATCATGTCCATACATAGAGGAAGAATCCAAGGCACTAAAGGTCCTATAATTTGTCCATGATGGCACAGCTACTAAGTAGTAAGCTGGGATCCATGCCCATAGAAGAGTCTGATTTCAGAGCCCATTATACTGTACTGCCTTCCTTATTTATGCTATGCTGACTCCCTTTTATTTTTTTAGTATGATTTATTGTCAAGTTAGCTAACCTACAATGTATACAGTGTGCTCTTCATTTCAGGGGTAGATTGTTATGATTCATCGCTTACATACAATACCCAGTGCTCATCCCAGCAAGTGCCCTCCTCAAGCCCATCACCCATTTTCCTCTCCCCATACCTCCTCCCTGCAATCAACCCTCAGTTTGTTCTCTGTATTTAAGAGTCTCTTATTGTTTGCCTCCCTCTCTGTTTGAAACTATTTTTCCCCTTCTGTTCCCTCATGGTCTTCTGTTAAGTTACTCAAATTCCACATATGAGTGGAAACATATGATATCTGTCTTTCTCTGACTTACTTATTTCACTTAGCATAATACCCTTCAGTTCCATCCATGTTGTTGCAAATTACAGGATTTCATTTTCTCATTGCCAAGTAGTATTCCATTGTATATATAAACCACACTTTATCCATTCATCAGTTGATTAGACATTTGGGCTCTTTCCATAATTTGGCTATTGTTGAAAGCACTGCTATAAACATTGGGGTACATGTGCCCCTGTGAATCAGCATTCCTGTATCCTTTGAATAAATTCCTAGTAGTGTTTTGCTGGGTCATAGGGTAGTTCTATTATTACTTTTTTTAGGAACCTCCACACTGTTTTCCAGAATGGCTGCACCAGTTTGCATTCTCACCAACAGCACTAGATGGTCCCCTTGTCTCTACATCCTCATCAATATCTGCTGTTTCCTGAGTTGTTAATTTTAGTCACTCTGACTGATGTGAAGTGGTATTTCAGTGTAGTTTTGATTTGTATTTCCCTGATGATGAGTGAGGTTGAGCATCTTTTCATATCTGTTGGCCATCTGGATGTCTTTGGAAAAGTGTCTATTCATGTCTTTTGCCCATTTCTTCACTGGATTATTTGTTTTTCGGGTATTGAGTTTAGCACGTTCTTTGTAGATTTTGCATACTAATACCGTATCTGATATGTAATTTGCAAATATCTTCTCCCATTGCATTGGTTGCCTTTTAGTTTTGTTGATTGTTTCCTTTGCGGTGCAGAAGCTTTTTATCTTGATGAGATCCCAATAGTTCATTTTTGCTTTTATTTCCCTTGCCTTTGGAAATGTGTCAAGAAAGAAATTTCTGTGGCTGATGTCAAAGAGGTTGCTGCCTGTTTTCTCCTCTAGGATTTTGATGGTTTCCTGTCTCACATTTAGGTCTTTCATCCATTTTGAGTTTATTTTTGTGTAACAACAAAATTTAATTGGTAAACAAAAAAAACTACCAAAAAAAGTCCAAGACCAGATGGATTCACATGTGAACTTTACCAAACATTTAGAGAGGGGTTAATACTTACTCTCTTTAAACTACTCCAACAAATAGAAGAGGAAGGAAAATTTTCAAATTCATTCTATCAGGACAATCTTATCCTGTATACCAAGACCAGACAAGAGACCACTAAAAAGGAAAACTACAGGCCAATATATCTGATGAACATGCAAAAATTCTCAACAAAACATTAGTAAACCACATTCAATAATACATTAAAAGGATCACTTACCACAACCAAGTGGGACTTATTTTGCAGATGCAGGTGTGGTTCAACATTCACAAATCAATCAATGTAATACACAACATCAGTACAAAAAAGGATAAAAATTACATGATCATCTCAAGAGATGCAGAAGAAAAGTACCGGACAAAATTCAGCCTCTGTTTATGATAAAAACTCTCAACAAAGTAGGTTTAGAGGAAACATACCTCAACATAATAAAAACCATTTATGAAAAGCCCATAGCTAACATCATACTCAATGGAGAAAAATGGAGAGTTTTTCTCTAAGATCTAGAACAAGACAAGGATGTACATTCTCAATACTTTTATTTAGAATAGTACTGGAAATCCTAGCCACAGCAACTAGACAAAAAAGAAATAATAGGCATCCATATTGGTAAAGAAAAAAGTTAAACTGTCACTATTTGTAGATGACATGATACTATACATGGAAAACCCTAAGGACTTCACCAAAAAACTACTAGAAGAAGTAAATGAATTCAATAAAGTTGCAGGATACAAAATTAATACCCAGAAAGCGATAGTGTTTCTTTGCACTAATAATGATGTAGCAGAAAGAGAAATTAAGAAAGCAATTCCTTTAACAATTGCTCCAAAAAGACTAAAATAGTTAGGAATAAATTTAACCAAGGAAGTGGAAGATCTGTACTCTAAAACCTATAAAATACTGATGAAAGAAATTAAAGACACAAACAAATGGAGAGATATTCTGTACTCATGGATTGAAGAGTTAATGTTGGTAAAATGTCCATACTATTGGGACTACACCAACCAAAAAGCTTTTTTGCACAATGAAGGAAACCAAAAAAATTGAAAGAGCATCCCAATCTACTGAATAGGAGAAAATAATAGCAAATGATATATCCAATAAGGGTTTAATACCCAAACTATATAAAGAACTTAACAACTCAACACACACACATACACACATAATCTGATTCTAAAATGGGCCAAGGAGCTGAATAGACATTTTCCCAAAGAAGACATACAGATGACCAACAGACACATGAAAAGATGTTGAATATCACTAATCCTCAGAGAAATACAAATCAAAACCACAATGAGATACTACTTTATGCCTGCCAGAATGACTAAAATGAAAAAAAAAACCAGGAAATACTAAGTATTAGGATGTGGAGAAAATGGAATCCTTATGTACTGTTGGTGGGAGTTTAATTCAGCCACTGTGGAAAATAGTATGGAAGTTCATCAAAAATTTAAAACTAGAAATACCATACAATTCAATAATTTTTCTACTGGCTATTTACAAAATGAAAATTAAAAGACTAATTTGAAAAGATACTTGCACCCTCATGGTTATTATAGCATTATTTAAAATAGCCAATATATGGAGGCAACCTAAGTGTTCATTGATAGATAAATGGATAAGGAAGATACGGTTTATCTGTGTATATCTGGAACATTACTCAACCATAGAAAAGAATAAGATTGTACCATTGGCAACCACATGGATGGACCTACAGGATATTATGCTAATAGAAATAAGTTACACAAAGAAAGACAAATACCATATGATTTAACTCCTATGTGGAAACTAAAAAAATAAATGAATAAACCAACAAAAAGCAGAAACAGACCCATAAAAACAGAGTACAAAATGATGGTTGCCAGAGGGGAGGAGAGTAGAGACATGGGCAAAATAGGTGAAGGGAGGATGTTATATGCTTTCAGTTATGGAATGAGTAAGTTACAGGAACAAAAGGCACAACATAGGGAAGATAGTCAATGATAATGTAATAATATTGTATGGTAACAGTAGCCACACTTGTGGTGAGCATAATATAGTGTATAGAGAAGTTGATTCACTATGTTGTATACCTGATACTAATGTAACATTGTGTGTCAACTACATTCAAAAACATTTTTAATTAAATGTGGGTAATAAATGACCCTTGAATTCCTAAAATAGACTCTGCTTGGTCACAGTACATTATTTTTTTATATATATATCACTATATTTAATTTTCTAATGTTTTATTTTGGAATTTTGCATCTTTTTAAAGTAGACACTGGTCTATCACCTTACTTTGTGATGTCCTCATTCAATTTTGGTAATAAGTTTAGGCTGATCTCATAAAAAGAGCTGGGAAGTTTTCCCTCCATATCTGTTCTCTGAAAATGTTCATGTGAGATTGGTGTTATATCTTCTCTAGAAGTTTAGAAGAATTCATAGGTGAAACTATTAGAGCCAGTTGTTTTGTTTGTGGAAAGGTTTTTAATCAAGTATTAAACATCATTACTAGACATTAGACTATTCGCCTTTTCTGTTTCTTCTTTCATTTCTATAGGAAGTGTTTTTCAAGGAATTTGTCCATTTTATACAGGTTGTGAAATTTATTGCCAAAAAAACTGTTAATATCTTATCATATATTTACATATCTCTATCTCTATCTCTATCTCTATCTCTATCTCTATCTCTATCTCTATC